>NC_056750.1:217589248-217776748 GCF_019279795.1 Protopterus annectens | reverse complement strand
ACCTGACAGTTGGATGGCAGTAGCCCAGGAACTGTATTGGATAGTCATAGTAAAATAAAACAAGAGTCACAGGGCAGAGCTGTAAAATGTACTTCTCAATCAATGTCACTAAGCTCACTTACAGTTATTAGATTTTGGTAGAGACTGATAGGATGATATTGCTGATACAAATAAAGAAATGTTTTTTAGAGGGTAGCTGAGTTAAAATTCCACAACAGCAGGAGCAGCTTACAAATCCAGAATGGTCTTGTAGTACAGCATCCGATATTCAGTGCTGAGAAGAGGTGATTTAGCTGCCTTCTATGAGTGCCCACTGGGTGCCTCACACAGGTGGTATATCAGGCTCAGAGACTGATGCACAGCATGTTGAAGAAATTGTATTCATCATTGTGCCTAGAAAAAAATCTAGGGATCCCATAGATTGAAAGGGATACTGCCAATGGGGATGGTGAAGTCTTACTTACCTTATCAGCTTACTATCACAGTGACCTTCACTGAGATAAGTAGTTTAGAAAATTAATAGATAGAATGATGGATGGATGGATGGATGGATGGATGGATGGATGGATGGATGGATGGATGGATAAACAGATAAACTATTCTTTTGTCCTTATATTAAATGTCCCAAGATCTGGTAATGAATAACTAAAAGATGCTATGATAAATTTCTTGTTGCTTATAAGGGCACTACTTTTCTGAAACATGCCCAAGAGCATCAGACAGGTACAGCTTTGATTATTAGAACCTTTCCACACTGATTCTGACAGATAACAATTAATTTACCTAATGTTCTAACCCAAAGCAACAGATTAATATCTTTCTTCCCCTTTCTTTCTCTCTCTTTCTCTCACTCTCTCTCTCTCTCTCTCTCTCTTTGATGTGACAGGAAGACCAACTGAGTTTTTTTTAGGAATCATCTGTGCAGTCCCAGGTGTACAACTTTAACTACATTCACTTAAGATTAAAGTAAGGTAGGATAGTAGGGCGGTACGGAAATACTGCCAAAGCTGCAGACAAGTCTGATATTTTTGTATTGATGAGGATGCTATAATTAAAGGTATAGTCTTAATAACACGTTTGAGCAAGGGGTCAGTTAAAGGAAAGATTTCAGTAATGTTAAAATCAAATTCTGTGTAATAGTTATTGTGTCATCTAACCACTTTTGGGTTTTCTTAGACTTAAAAATTGGGACAGCCAGGCATAAATGGGCTGTTTCTTAGCAGAATGGTTCAAACCGTATGTCAACAAAATTCAACGATACAGAGCACCTTATATTACAAATTCTTTGATATAGATGAAAATGCAAAAAAAAAGTAAAGATGGTTTAATATAATGAGTAACAGAAACTATAATTCTTGGAACTATCAACTTTGGAGGCAAAAACTAAAAACAAATAATAATATGATTGACTTGAAATAAAGCAGTTTCTTAACTGCATCTACAGAGCTACACAGAAACGTATTTAACACAACAAACTATCCAGAATGTCACCCAATCGATGTAGTGAACACAGCTTGCATTTATTATTCTGTCTTAACAAGAATTGATTAATTTTATACATGAATTTAAAGAGTATCACTGTGACATGCCAGATATCATGTCTGTGATTATTTATTTTAGGGATCAGCTGTACATTACAAGTAGAGTGTTTATCTCTGTGAAGTTAAATACCCTATCTGTGATCACTTTAATTTGGGGAACAGCTGCACCATGACATGTTGGAAACAATGCATATGATTATATTACTTAAGGAGCAGCCATGCCCCCTCCCCAGCTATGGTGATAGACATACAGAACTACATCACCATAACATAATAGACACCATGTATGAGACTGTTTTATTTATGGAACAGCTGCACTTTTCATGTGGGATGTCAAATGTATTATACAGATCAGCCAGTGTAAAAAATACAAAAATAATATTAGTTGAGCTTCACTTGCATCTAATAAAAAAATTAGGGAGTATAACAAAACACAATATACCACAGTCCAATAATATTTACACAATATTTACAATAACAAATTATGTGTGTTAATGGTTATTAAATAAGAACCTGAAGGTGACATTTTTCTAAGGTAGGCTGCAACAAAACACAATTAGGATTGATGGTATTACAAAGGGGAGCCATAAAATAAATTAAATGATAGTTTTACAGTACTACAAATTGCAGGAAATACTAAGATTATTTCAGGTACAGTAAAATCTGTAAATGTTATAAAGAACTGCTGAATGAGTGAGTTAACATGAAGAAGAATAGGTGTCTTTACATATATACTTTGTAAATTTAGATTATCTGAAATTCTCAGCACAATCTAACAAAATACAGAGAAGATATTTCATAAACTTAAGTCAAAATACTTGTTTTTACAATGAAAATATTTATGCAATGCAAGTATTCATAGAAAAAAAACATAGCATTTTATGACCTCATAAAGCATAAAAAACACTAAAATATGGATGTCTGAAAAAAACAGCTTCAGAATGATTTTTTACTTCATGCATTTTGCTATAAAAAACATTTAACTTATTGAATTTTAAACTATTTTGGGGGAGCTTAACTGATTTTGAAGTCTATATGTAGCTTTGAAGGGTGATTATTAAAATAAAGGATTGAGGGTGCCAAAACCAATCAAGGATGGAGGGGAGAAGAGCAGACAGCAAAGACACTTTCATCTGGCTCTTTGATATAAAGTGATAGATCTCCTTCTACAAACCAGATGACCTGAGATCAACTAGCAGCCTGGGTATTGCAGGAGCCAGGGAGGGAACTGTGGGAAAGAGTGGCCTTGCCGGCTTACTGACTATACAAGAGATGGAGGGATTTCTGGTCATGATGAAGACACATCCCCAGTAATAGGAATGCATTATAATAGCAGGACAGATTGCCAGTAAAACTATGGCATCTGAGAGGGGCTGTAGGTAGCTGACACTGTGTGCAGTGATGTATGTTATATCAATAGATCCACCCAGTTAGGAGATAAAAAAGTCTTCCTTAGCATGCAGGACCAATATAAATGATGTCACAGGCTGCACTGTTCCACTTCTACTACCAATTCACCATTGATGCTGTCCCACCTACGGGCACTAAGGAAGAATGGTGCAGTCTGGCGGCTGTTTGCCAGCAGGGGGCATGCAAATAGGAAGGGGACAAAATAAACTTTTTATTTGAATGAGATTCACTTCATTTTCTTTTAGTTAACCTCTATCAAGCCATTGGAAATTTAAAGACAAAATTAGACACTTCTTGACACCTCTTAGCTTTCCACTGTAACTTCAGAAGACATCATTTATGAATTAGACAACCAAAATGCTGATAAATCAAATAAATCATTAATATTAATTTTAGATAAAATTTGTGTTATTGTACTTTTTAAAAAATGTCTTTTAACTGTCTGTGAGATGCTTTCAGTTTAATCTTCCCATATAAGTAAGTTATTCAAGAAAAGAAAGTCAACAGAACATTCCCAATATACTTAATCACAAAGTTGTATTTAGTTGACTTGAAATGAACATATGGACAAAAAAATAATAAATTTGTACACCAAAATGATTGGCTGGTCATTTACTCAGTGATATTTAAATTAATGCACCATAGATACCAAAACAATCTTGCTAAGTTAAGTCCATATGGAGTGGAAGGTCAGTACTGGTGTCATGTACTGCATACCATTTAAGCCATGAAATATCTTTTATGCGATCCAAATATTTGTTGTAAAACAGAAATGTTTTAATCACTCGTACAACCACCTCTATTCAAAAATGTTTCCTAAGCAAATTGTGTGAATTGTAGAAGGGCAAATCATCACTAGTCTTTGAAAAAGGCATCTAAGTCAAATATCACACGCCTTCCATAGCTGCAGCCTAAAAGCTTGTAATATATAATAGTGTGGAGTTTATGTAGTTAAATGGGGTGGAGTGGCTTACACAGCTGCTCACTTTTGTGTTTGTATGAGTTCCATTCCTTGAAGACTGTGGCCTGGCACATACATCTTAAAACCTTTATGTTCAAACATATGGGACAGATTTAGAAAACTGCAGTTCTAGCTTGATGATTACATTACCTCACCTTCCTACACTCCACTCCCAGCTTCTTCAGCATTTTGCCTCCTTTACCCTTAACACCTTACCTCAGATCCCTACTTCTGTTCCCAATTCTTCCTTTCCTTCTCATTCCCTACTTCTTAACTGAATATGAACATCTTCATCACTCTAACTTCCACCAACCCACTAAACAAACATCCCTTCCTGCTCTACCATCCACCTTGAAACACATAAACATAACATCTACCACCAACTATTTCCTCCCACAGTATCATAGTCTCTCGTATTACCTATCAGCACTACCATGTTAAGAGAGCACATAACATACTAAATCTTTCTCTTATTCACACATATAGACTACACCTTCACCTCCTACTAGATGGTGACATTCACCCCAACCCTGGCCCTACCAATAACAGCCCCAACTTCCCAACCATACCCTCTCCCCCTCATACCCCTACAAGGCCTTCTAACTCCCTCTTCTTAGCCCACTTAAACATTCACAGTATTGATAATAAAGTAAGACACTTTCATGCCCTACTGGATGTACATAACTTTGCTGTTCTATGTTTAACTGAGACATGGTTAAAACCATCTACCCCAGACTATGAAATTACCCTTCTGGGATATAGTATTTTAAGACGAGATCACCTTCACAAGAAGGGAGGGGGTGCAGCCTTAATATACAAAACAGGGCTCCAAATTACACTACTTGATACATACCCTCCATCTGATACCAATTCTGAAACTATTTTTGCTAAGCTACAACTAAACACTTGTAAGTCCATCTACATTTTATGCTCATATCTTCCCCCAGGAAATAATATCAACTCCCTTGAAAATATCCTAAGCTGGTTGTCCAATAACTTTCCTCAAGAAACCATTATACTAGGTGACTTTAATATGACTGGAATACCTTCAACTCTAATAACCCTACCAGCCACATAAACCTACATGGCTTCTCTCAAACTATCACCTTACTTACTAGAATTCATAAGCCCACTAACAAAGAATCCACCCTATATTGGAGCCTTATAAATACTCAGTCCCCAACCTATATGGCAGGCATCCTCACTGATGACATTAGTGATCACTCACTAACCTATTTAATTAGACAAAAGACCTACACACCAAGTCCTACAACCTTCAGAACCACTCGTTCCAATAAACATTTTAACCCTGAACACTTCCAAAATGAACTGAGAGTTTGCAACTGGTCACCCTTAAAACACCTCCAGCTAGAGAAAGCAGTGGCATACTTCAATTCTAAGTTCCTTGAAATCCTAGACTACCATGCCCCTTCTCGTACCCTTAGGAATAGCACCAAAACTGCACCTTGGCTCACAAAGAAAATGAAACAAAAAATCTTGCTACGTAACAAACTTTGGGCCAAATGGAGCTCTTCCAGAGACCCATCTGAGCGCTTAAAATTTCAACAGCTCAGAAACTCTACTAAAACTTCTATACTACTAGACAAAAAAAACTTCCTTCAACTTCAACAAGCCAACCAACAAAATCCTCAGAAATTTTGGTCAGAAATCAATAGACTCCTTCATCCACGCTGCTCTAAGACATCCACCCCATCTGGAATTACCCAAGACACTCCCAAACATATTGCTGACTCCTTTAATAACTTCTTTACTGAAGCTATCCAGTCTCTTGCTAACTCACTACCTCCGGTATCCTCTATTTAACCCCCATCCTCCTATACCTCTCCACCCACTTTCCAACTCCATCCCATCCCTACATCCCTCATCTGTACCCTCCTTCAGAAACTCAAACCCTCTATCCCTTCAGCTGGCCTTCTACCTGCTAAGTATCTTCAAATAGCAGCAAAAGCTATTGCTTATCCTATCTCAAACCTAATAAACAGAACCATTAAAGAAGGTACCATCCCATCTATCTGGAAAGTCTCACACATTATCCCCCTACATAAGGGTGGCAACTCAATTGAACTTTCCAACTATCGTCCTATTGCCCTGCTCTCACCCATAGCTAAAATCATGGAAAAATGCATCCACCACCAACTACTAGACCACCTTCTCCTGAATGGCCTACTAGCCAACTCTCAGCATGGCTTTCTACCCTTCCATAGCACCATTACCGCCCACCTGTCATTTTCTGACCACATTAACATAAACCATAACAACTACACACTGTCCTCTGCTATCTTTATTGATCTTTCAAAAGCATCGACATGGTTAACCATAAACTACTCTTGAATCTTCTCAAGCCCCTCTCACTAGATACTCAAGCACTACAGTGGTTCAAGTCCTACTTAGATAACAGGCAACAAGCAGTACTTTGGGGAAACATTCGATCTGCCCCTCTTCCTGTCACCCTTGGCATACCCCAAGGATCTATTTTAGGCCCTCTTCTATTCTCCATCTTTATAAACGATCTATC
Source organism: Protopterus annectens (assembly GCF_019279795.1). NCBI lineage: Eukaryota > Metazoa > Chordata > Ceratodontiformes > Protopteridae > Protopterus > Protopterus annectens. The sequence continues at coordinate 217,770,300 of NC_056750.1, read as the reverse complement.
CATTAGTATCCCTCAAGCTGTAACTATACAATACGCTGATGACTCCACATTAATATCCTCAGCTACAGGGCCTTCTGAACTGCAGTCCCTTACCCAAAATGTCTTTGAGCTTGTAGAAGATTGGTTTTCACAATGCAGTCTCCTCCTCAACGCAAAAAAGACTAAACTTGTAATATTTACTCCTACACAGAAATCTACCCCATTTCACTTCTCTATCAAATCCAAAAATGGCACAGTCATTTCTCCTGACACTTCTGCCAAACTCTTAGGAGTCACTATTGATAACAGCCTTAACTATGATACTCATATCAACTCCACAATAAAATCAGTTAACCGTAAACTAGGCTCCCTCTACAAAATCAAACCCTTCCTCACTCCCTCAGCCAGAACTACTATTGCCCATACCCACCTTATCTCTACTCTCTTTTATGCCTCTCCTATATACACCAATCTATCTAAAACTAACCTCAACAAGATTTCAATCTCCTAAAACAGCATAGCCAGATTTGCTACTGGCTCCCCCTTTAGAACCCACCACTGCCAAAATCTAAAACAACTGGGCTGGCTTGAACTGCACAATCAGATTTTATTTCAACAACTAATTATTACCCATAAAACTCTTTATTATCCTGGTAAAACACCAATTCTCACAAATCTTATCAGCCCATATAACAATCTTAGAAATCTACGCTCAACCCACAAACTACTGGTTTCTGTACATAAACCCTACAAAAAGCAGGTGAATCCCTCTTCTCTAATGCAGTGGGTAAAAGCTGGAACCTACTGCCCTCTGAACTTACCTCTCTTTCCTCTACCACACTTTTCAAAAAGAAACTTAAAGTATTTCTAACTAGCCATTGGCTATGTCCCTGTACTAACCCAGACTAATATTCTCTCATCCAATTATCTTTATTATCTATTTCTTCCTTTGCCTTTCCACCTCTATTCAGTCTTTTTTCTTAATGTCCACTACCTATAAGACAGACTTATTCTTCCCAAGTTATACATAATGAACTTCTCCCCTGTCGCTCTGAGAATCTACCCCTCAACCAATTTTCTCCCAGTTCTCTTCTCTTTATACTTGTCTATCCTGCTGCTCCTTACTTATAACTTTGTTCTGGAATCTCCTCATCCTTCTAAATACTTCCTTCCCACAGTGGTTTGCCAAGGGGAAGAGGGGGGGGGGTACAAAAAAAAATTATGGGATATCTTTTTTTTTTTTCTCTACTGTCTTATATCACATGTGCTTATTTACTTTGTACCACATGTTTTGTATGACTAGTATCTTTAATTGAAGTTTAATGTCCTGAAACTGAATTATTAATGTGCTGTATATTTTATGTGGAGCTTTTCTCCCCGGGCCTCTACTGAAAATGGACATATATCCAGTATGACTAGCCCAGTCAACAAATGTAAAATAAATAAATAAAAATAAATGACAAGTTATATCAAGCTACAAGTGAAATGCTGAATTGAAAACATGGATTCATAAAGCAGCCAAAAAAAGATCACTCATTAATATTAAATTAACCAGTTTAGCAGTATACACTAAGGCTCATGTTGAATGAGTGCCATTTGCACTCATTTAGGATACTGCTACCCAGAGTGCTCCACAGCTACCCCCCAAAATCCTGACATTGTAATTATGTTGGGGCATGCATGCCATGAAAAGCATGTCATATAGTTGGGTATGTGCATTTTTTCATCACTCTTGGTCTAAGACCAGCTACACAAATTAGATTTTATTATTATCCACACATGGTGTTCATTAAAAATGATTGGCATGCTGAGAATCTTGGGGTGCATTGCCAAACGATACCTGCAACTTAATATTATTTTTTGGATGTTTTTTTTTTTTTTTTGAATCATGGCCACCTGCTTTGTAATTTACACAGTGCAAATAGCATTAACTGACCATCATGTTATCAGTGCTAACAGACAGAATTTGAAATTTGCTAAGTCATTTCATCATATAATTAGTTAGATATTTCCCTTGTGACTGAGACCAGAATGTTCTGAATCCAATTCAAAGCTCCTCAGTTAGATGATCTCAAAACAACTATATCTGTGAAACAGAAATGACTGTTTTTGATTAAATAACTGCCTAAGCACTTTGGTTTGGAACTCATCTTTTGAAGCAACATTTTATAAAAGCGTTATATCAGTATTTCACAGGTAATGCTTTTACTGAAACCTTTTCAACAGTCAAAAAACATTTTTTACACAAAAGTTTCACAGTATACAAATATTCTCAATTTTATTCACTGAATCTACAGTTCAGATATTCACTATAAATTAGACTTGATTTTGTAAAACTGCTAGGTTATTTTTCAAGGAAACAGGTAAAATGAGTTACAAGTCATATAAATAAGTAAGTTATTAGACCATATGATAAACAATTGCATATTATAGAAGCTGAACACATAGAAGGTCAACAAGTCATCTTAGTTGTATATCTTCTTTAGATGATAAAGTAATTTCTTATACTCACATGTATACAATGCATGAAATTTGTTTTCTCCTAAAATAGTATTAAGTAGTTGAGTAAGACACTGTTAGTATCATGACTGAGAACATATTTAAGAAGAACTAAAGGCTGTACAGTAATACACAAACAAAGCAGTAAATGTGCTTGATTTAGGTTTGCCATATTTCTCTTATTAGAATCAAAATAGTGGAAGCAGTTATTCCGCAATCCTTTCTAAAATCCTACCTCTGACATTGGAGAAAGTGCTTTTTTACTCACCTGACACATAGTTCAAAAGAACATTTTCAAAATTCTTACATATTGTGACCAGTGATGAATAATGTCAGGCTCAGAGAGTGAGAATAAATCATTCTTTAAACATGGTCTTAGAAGATTGTTGTAGAACTTGGTCTCAGAAAATATAGACATGGCTATAGTTTCCAAATTAAAATAATTTCCATAAAATTAGTCTTTTTAGTAATAATTACATTGTTGCAAAGATTTTAAAACCATAAATCAAAAACAAGGAGTTCTGAGCAAATGAACAGCCCAAAAAAACATGTGGATTGGTGAAAAAAGTCATGATGAGCTTGTGCAAGTAACTGCATTGTCAGCTAAAGCAATCTATCAAACATTTACAAATAAATTAAAAAATGTACAAGCATGCCAGAGTCTGTCTACCATTATTTATTTGAAAGAGGTGGGCAGTTGTAATGGCAAGGTGGTTAATTTGAAGTTAACCTGTGTGATAAGGAAAGGAGATTTTTGAAGTCAAAGATGAACAGCTGGATAAGACACGGGACATGGTCAAGATGGTGTAAGGCTAGCAGCACTCTTTCTTTGCTCTCCTATCTTAAATATATTTCTGACATGAACTTTCTTCTACTTAAGATTTTAGACCCTATTTTTGTGATATAATACCTACTAAAGATCCTTGAAGTATATATTTTGTTTCCAAACTATTTTTTATCATATTCCTGTCATTTACAAGTTAAAAGACTCTGTCAGTTCTTCAGTATGAGTTATTCTAAAAACAACTCTCAAGGCATGCCCTTCAAGAAAGAAATGCAATCTTTACTCAGCAGTATACATGATCTATTGATAAAAATAGGCAAAATGGACAATATACCAGACACTTTCAAAGAAGAGCGTAAAAAACAGATTGAACAACTACAAGAGATTGTCTTACATCAGAAACCTCAGATCAGCAGCACCGATGAATCATTGAATGATACAGTGGGAAGAGTTACTGAAGAAGAAGAACAAGAAGAATTTCTGTTAAAACAAAATATTTCTCTGTTATGGAAAATAGATGATCTTGAAAACAGATTTTGAATAAATAATCTTCACATCTATACTCTTCCAGAGAAATCTGAAGGTGATAACATGGTGAATTTCCTTACAACATGGATTTCTGACATCCTGAAGTTACCTGAATCCCTTTCATTTGGAAATGAAAGAGCACACAGGTCCCTATTAGTTACTTTATTTACCACCAAACCAAACAACAAACTAAGATCTGTAATAGTAATTTTTTTCTCTTCTCAAGATAAAGAACTTGTCTTAAGGACTGTTTGGTCAAATTTTCCTGACAAATATAAGGATCAATAAATAAGATTTGACAATGATTATTCTTCTACAGTTATTTCGTGAAGAAAATAATTTATGCCTATAATAAAGTAGTTAAAAAAAGAAATAAATAAAAACTCATTTACTATTTCCAGAAAGACTTAAGGTTTTTCTCCTTGAAGGAATCAAGATATTTGATACACTGGATTAAGCTATTTCTTTTTTTTTTTTTGGCATCTAGCAACATTTTAAAACTGTCTAAAGGTATGGATTGGAGCTCCGGTTCAATGAAGAGACAGGCAGAGAAGAATGGCTGGAAAATTGTTGAAGCGAAGAAAAAGAAGAAATTGAAGGAAAATACAGTTTTGTTATGTCTTTACATTCCTTTTAAATAATTTAAAACATCTCTTCTTGTACTGTTAATCCCTCAAAAAAAAAAGTTCTTACTGTTATCACATATACAACTGATTTTCTCCAATGAAACACACGCTCAGATAACAAATAAGGTAACTGAATTTTAATTCATTTTTCTTTCGTCTATGTACTATATTAATGTTGATATGCTGCTTAGATTCTACAGGTATAGCTTTTTAATTTATGATGTTTTTTCTAAAAAGGGAAAAAAAGGGAAAACGATGGAAAGGGATAATAACAAGTAATATCGTTTATCATTGGGTCCTTCTGCCTCTCTAAAGGACTGTTTGACAGAGATAAGCATGCCATATTATGTGGACTTTTTAGAAATAGTGTATCTAGAGCTTTGCTCTAGACTTACAGCTGTAATTTGCTTAAAATGTGTAGAACTTGTATGTTTTTATTTCAAGAAGAACATAAAGGGGAGGGGGTTTGTTTTGAAGCCCTTGAAATTATTCGAGGCTTACTTCTTTCTGTAGTTGTTTTTCTGTTAAACTCTGGTGTGGCTTCCTTTTATTTATTTATTAACAAGACATTTATATTATACCATGACCCCCCCCAAAACGTGCACGCTGATTGGCCAGCGTGCACATTGTAAATCGAGTTATACTAATGGAAAAAGGTCCGGTCGCCCGGACTTTTTTCCATTAGTATAACTCTACTTTTAAAACACTGTCTCGCTATGTTAAATGGGTTTAACATAGCGAGACAGCTTTAAAATAAGCAACGGAGATCTCCGTTGCTTATTTTAAAGCTGTCTTGCTATGCTAAACCCATTTAACATAGCGAGACAGGTTTTAAAAAAAAAGCAACGGAGAAAGCAAGATCTCCGTTGCTTTTTATGTTCGCTATGTTAAATGGGTCTAACATAGCGAGACAGTTTTAAAATAAGCAACGGACATCTCCGTTGCTTATTTTAAAGCTGTCTCGCTATGTTAAACCCATTTAACACAGCGAAACAGTAAAAAAAAAAGCAAAGGAGATCTTGCTTTCTCCGTTGCTTTTGCCCACAGCTCTGATGTCTGCCGCGGATGCCAGACATCTGCGGAAGGGCAGTAGACAGGCATTATACTATGCCATTATTTAAGAAAAGTAATAGTTTCTTTTCTTAAATAATGTCATGGTATAATAGCAATAACCCACTTCTGGGTGTGGGTAATGCTGTATTTACCCACGGTTGGCTTTGCTTGGTCCCGAGGGCGAAGCCACGCCAACAGTGGGTAAATCCAGCATTACCCACACCCAGGCGTGGGTTATTGCTATAATATTCTATTTTATTTCTATTGATTTCAGTGGGATGTAGATGGACAGTGCAGTGTGTTATTTTGATAAAGTTGTTTGTATTAGTTCCCATAGGTAAAAGATTTCCCACTTCCCTGACAAGAAAAGGTGTTTCATTTACCTTATGCTCGAGCTGTTAAGTTACATGTTTTTTAAAAAAGTTCACTTAAATCATTCCCGGCTTCCCGCCGAGATCACAAGCATATTTGAGTCTGTTAGCTTCCATCTACTGTTATTTTTATTTATTTATTTATTTTAAGAAAAAAAAAAACTTAATTACTGATCTTTCGAATGTGCAAGGATCTGCACGGTGGCTCTGTTCTGCTGTAGTTCGTATGGTTAAATGTTATAACAGCTTTTTCCTTATTAAAGTGATAATGATTTACTTAGCTGATTCATGGATTTATTCAAATCCGCATGTTAGTTAGCCTCTCAACTAAGCGGATTATCGCTGATCGTCTGGAGTTTTCCCACAAGCTTTCAGGTTTTTTGTTATATTGTGGTTTCTTGGCAGGCCATTAGTAGTTCATCATGAGATGAAGTTAGTAAATGAAGACAGACAAGTAATAGCTGATGTTAAGGTTTTAGACTATGTACCCTTCTGAGGGTCCATGGTAGTGCAAGACTTGTGTTATTGAATTGTTAAGTTTGTAAGAGATTTATGTAGGAATCGCTGTTGCTTTTCTACGCAATCATTAAGGGTGAGGTCTGTAAGTGATGATGAACATTTGGCAGATATTGTTCTTTTTGATGGATTTATGCTCTTGCAAAACTTGCGATCTTATAAACTTTGTAAGCTTCCATCCATCCTCAATTCCTTTTTCCATTCTGCACACGGGGTCAAAGTGTCACTACACAACAGTGACTATCATCTCGAGCAAAGGTTTACATTGCTTGGTGGCTAGCCCTACCATGGTAGTTCATTCGTACCACTCAATCTCACACACACACACACACACACACACACACACACACACACACACACACACACACACACACACACACACACACACATATCAAATTTAGTGTCCAATCCACATACTGTATTTCTTTGGAATGTGGGAAGAAACCGGAGCACCTGGAGGAACCCCACGAGACCACATGAAGGGCATGCAGACTTTGAATAGAGACACCCCAGGCAAGAATCAAACCAGACAACCTCTTGCTGTGAGGTGACAATGCTGTCGCACCACCATGGCCACCCTCATAAACTTTTTTAAGCTTGTAAGAGTAATAGTTAAAAGCGTCTCTGAATTCATTGAGGTTGAACCGTTGCAGATTGAGGTTGGTAGGTATTTAAGTTTTGATCTGTGTACCCTTCCCAGGATTCATGTTGGTGCAAAACTTGTTATTCTTTCAGCATTTTAGGTTTCTAAGAGCAATATTTAGAAATAAATAAATATTTAGAAAGTGAATATTTTTTACTGGCAAATCTTCAAGAGGAGATGTCGATAAGTGAAGGAAAACATTTGGGTTTTAGACTTTGTACCCTTTTGAAGGTTTTTGTTATTGCAAAACGTGTTATTCTATAAACATTTTAAGCTTATAAGAGCAATATTTAGAAGGCATCTCTGTTCTTATTAGAAATTCATTAAGGGTTGAAGCTAGTAAGTAATATTTGAGCATTGAGATCTGTACATGCTAATGCAAAGATTGTTATTCTGTCAACTTTCTATGCTTCTAAGAGCAATATTTAGGAAGGACCTCTATATACATCGGCAAAACATTAAAGGCTAAAGATTGTAGGTGACGGGTTCTACACTTTGTACCCTTCAGAGGGGTCTAGCTGTTGTAAAACTTGCTACTCTATCAGTATACTAAGCTTATAAGTGCAATGTCTGAAAAATGCTGGCGTGTTTGATCCTTTCTCCTCACAATGATTGTACCCTTGTCTGGACTTCTTGTTCTTGGAGGTTGAGTGATATGATCTAGAGACCAATTTAAATGGCACACACACTTAATAATATAGTTTTAAATAATCGGTTTAAACCACAGTGCTTAGATTTTAATATTGTACTGTATTTAAAACAATACTAACAATACTAATGATTACAGCAATTTAAATAGTATTATTCATTTATTTATTTATTTACGCATACTTTTTTATACAATCTCTTAGAATGAGATAATGCAGAATACTTTCAGAGAAAGGAGGCAGTCAAGATTTTTTTAGAGCATGCACTACAAATAAGCATGAGAAGTTAAAAATAAGAGATGTCATTGGCAAATTATAGCACATGCTACAATGACTTTCTTAAATATATTACATCTAGCAAGAAATACACAGACTGACTGCCTGGTTTTCTAAAATATATTCTTCTAAGGTTTTTTTTACTATACATTGGAGTCTACTTAAACACTATTAATTTAAATTATGACTTTGCTTATTCACTTACCGTATACTGATAATCTCAGAGGAATATACATGCGGAAGAGTAAAACTTCATGATGTCTATTCATAAACTTAGTAAATTGTTACTTGTGGGTGACGTGAGATGGAGTTTAAGTGAACCTAGATACTAAGTCCATATTAACTCATACCTGCAGGCAGACAATCCCAGGTGAATATATAAGCATATAAGTAAATCTTCATGAAGTTTATTCATAGATTTATAAAGTGTCACTTGCTATGGATATAGGCAGAGTTTGAAAGGGCTTTACTACTGCAAATTTGGTGGCTTAATAAGTGAAACAAAAATGCATTAAGTTTCTGTAATACCTCATATACATACTGTAAATTTTAATTCTTTTAATGCAGTTTTAACTATTGCATTGCAAAGGTACTTAACAGGTCATTTGGCTCAGAAAGGAAATGTATGGAGTGATTGTTGTGACTAGTAGCTATGTTATGGAACACTAGTGACTCTTGATTGAAATGTTATCTGGACTTGCTAGTGAAATTATATTTATATTACATACAACTACCTTCTGAAGACAAGAAGGTACACAAACTGATGTATTATTTTTAATTACTACAATTAATTTTTGACAAATGAAAGAATAACTTATGATACAGAAATTAATTTGGTACATGATGTGATAGAAGTATTTTAAATATGGATCATAGCTCTTATTTTATGTTACCAAGTGGCAAGTACAAAATTAAAATTTAATAGTAATAGAGTTTTCTGCTTTAATCAGCTAATAGAACATATTTATCTGGGTCTGTATTATAAAACCGAAAGCTCTAAAGAGTGAATACAAGTACATTGACACATAAAGAGCGATGCACAAAAATAGCGAAAGACGTATCAGAAAATTCAACATATTTGTTTGGCCAGCAGCGCGATCCTGGGAATAAGGAAATATATCCTTCTCCCCACTGTAGTGCAGTCTCAGAGTTGGGATATTTAAGTAGGAGGGTGTGTGGGAGGTGTGGGGGGCTTGCCCCCCTGCAAAAGTGTATAATTTACTTATACCTGCATGGCGCTGTTGTTTAAAGAAACACGTTTGGTGTTTTGATTTTCGTTCAATACATTTTGATGTACTTGTATTCGCTCTTTAGAGCTTTCAGCTTTATAATATAGACCCATTTATCTGACAACTTGTATTTTTAAATAGTAACCCTAAAACTGTCATCAGTCCTTAACTGAAAGTCAGGGTAATTTTTGGTAAACTCAAAGTCAGTACTTAAAATTGAGAATAACTAATAGACATTTCTGTAAATGTAAGTAATAGACAATTCTGATAAGTATTTAAAGTTATTATTACTTTTCAAAAAGGATATACTTTCCCTGTTCATCAAAATAATAACTCTGTATCTTCAAAATGACTTTGGTACTTACGTATTATCGCAACCGCAGCTTATTCATGGCATTCTCTGCAACATTCCGTTCTGAATGAAATGTCTTGCCTGGAATGCCATGAATGCTGACAATGCGTGGTTGTAATTTTTTTTCTCAAAAATCTTTTTATTGATTTATAAAGTATGACATAACAAAACAAAACATCAAAACATTATAAATCTTATCATATATGAGTTGATTGAATTTATACACCTTGTAATAATGCATTTCAACTCATGAAGGTGAGAGCAAAACAATATCTAACAATATATACAATATATACAATTGATAACCAAGAATCAAAATATGAAATGAGACTATAGCCAAAATGAGAAAGTGAAGTATGAGAGTAAATAAATCCACATAATGTATTGTGACATTGAATATGATAACTATTAATCACTATTAATAATGAAGAGGACCTTCTCTAAAACTTTATTATTTAAAACCCTTTTCTTAGGACTCTTCCAAATAGTTTTGTGTGCATAAATATACAAATATGACATTGTTCTAAAAGCATTCCAATTTAATTTAGTGCGATCAAGCCAGTTTTTGGTAATATACAGTTTAATAAGAGAACAAATGAATACCAGCACATGAGTATCCAATTTAGAGAGATGAATCATGGGAATGTGTAAGATTGCAATTTCCCATGATAAAGTGGATTTATGGTACCCCATTTTCTGTAACCTTACTTTCAAGGAAGTCCAAAGTTTATGTGAAAAGTGGCAATACCAAAAAATGTGTAAAAGGTCGGCTTTGGGAAAAGAGCAATAAGGACATGATGGAGACTTGTTCACGTCAAATTTGTTAAGTTTGGAAGGAGTATAATAAGCATTGTTATTAATCATCAGTTGGGTATAAACCAAATTCTTGAAAGGAGAGTATTCCAGAGTATTTCTAATGGCCAAAAGTTTTTGGTTGTCTGTTAAATGAGGGTTATGAATAACCCAAAAGTTAGAGAAAAGACATGACGAATCTTGTATTAATTTAGTTAATAAATTATAAGACTTTGACAACATTTTCTCAGGTAGTAATAATGTTTTAATTATCAATTCTAAATTATTGAGATCTTGTTCTCTTGGCATCATAAGATTGCGATTATTCATAACCACATCCCTTATTTGGCGTAGTATTGTAGTATAAGTAAAGTTGACATTCAGAATCTTACGTAGTTCAGCCAGGGACACGTCTTTATATTTCAGAAATGTCCAAACCTTAATATTTTTATAAGGGATAATTTGAAAGGTTAAATGATGTATTATCCAGCTTAAAATTTGGGTTCAGGTGAATTGGTTGAAGTATATATGAAATCTTATCCATTTTGATTAGTTTTAATAATTCCTGGAATGCATTGATCTTATGTTTTAGGAAAATCGAGACTTTGAGGGTGTTCAAGATATCAGTAGATATGAAAGGAAAGGCATCAGGGTTTATGTTCTTGGATATAATATATTGATTCCAAATCCTAACCCAATTAGATGTATTATTATTGTGAATGTTATTCATTTTAGAAATGGACAAAAGTTTATTTGCCAAAACAATTAAATAATAAAGATAAAAATTTGGCAAACCTAAACCCCCCTATCTTTGGAAGATGATAATTTAGAATAAGGTATTCTAACTGCCTTAGGGAACCACAAAAATTTAGCTAATTCTTTATTAACTTTGTCAAAAAAAGATTTCGGGATTATTTGATCTGAAGAACTAAATTGGCACAAATATTTAGGAAGGATATTCATTTTGATTATGGTAGCTTTTGATAGAAGTGAAAGATTCAAAAGTTCCCATCTACGCATATCTAGCATTATTGTTGACCATAATTTATATAAGTTATTTTGAAATGAAGATAGGCTATTATGCTCCATATGAATACCCAGATATTTAACCCCGTATGTAATATGGAAATGAGAATCAGGGAATAAGTAAGATTTATGAGCCAAATAATTCAAAGGAAAAATATGAGTCTTTTGAGGATTAATGTGATAGTCCGATGCAAGAGAAAATTTCTCAATAGAATTCATAATCTTTTTAAAATCTGAGAGAGGAGTTTGAAAGAATATAACTAAGTCATCCACAAAGGCAGAGAAAAATAAATTATTGTTAAGAATCCTAGGAACTTTGTGAAATGTATTTTGTGATATGTACAAAAGTAAAGGTTCCAAATATATGTTAAAAAGAAAAGGAGATAAAGGACAACCCTGTCTCGTACCATTAGTCAGCTTTATAGGACTTGAAGTGATTCCGTTAATATATAGTCTAGTAAAGGATTTTTTGTACAGAGTTTTGATAAAATTTATAAATGTAATGGGGAAATTAAAACACGACATAGTCTGAAGGAGAAAATTCCAACACACTCTATCAAATGCATTTGATGCATCCAAGATCAGTGCATACAATGGGTTATTATCATGTTTTGTAAGATGTATAATAGATTCCAAGGTCAAGGTGTTTTCCCAAATGTGTCTATGGGACATAAAACCTGTCTGATCTGGCAAAATTATTGATGAAAGGACATTTTCCAATCTCTTAGCAAGAATCGAAGACAGAATCTTAATATAGGTTCATAGGTTCATAGGTTTATACTAGGCTATCTGCCCTAAGGCATTTATAAGCCTAGCCCAAATTTTTGTGGCTTACGCCACCCCTTATATGAAAAAATACTGTGCCCATTAGTTTGTTGTGCCTCTGTCCAGCAGTGACACAGAGATGATTCCCGGGGTAAACCTACGATCTCCCATCCACAGGTCTAGATTTCTCTTGAACAGAGTCAGTGAGGTGCTCTGCCTCACATGGACCGGGATTTTATTCCACAGCATAGGGAGTCTCTGAGTGATAAATCTATCCCTCCAGCACGTCCTATTTATATCCGTGCTAAGGTTTAAGTCACTTGCTCTAGTGGTTTTGGTGGATTTAGATTTTTTGAGGTGGAGCATGTCCATTAATTCCGGGTTGGACATGGCCTTGTATGTCAGGCACATGTCACCTCTGAGCAGACGGTATGCGACTGAATAGAGCTGGAGTTTCTTCAATCTGGCAGCATATGACAGATTTTGGAGTCCCTTTATCCTTTTGGTGAGGAACTTTTGGGGTCTCTCCAATTGCTGCAGATGTCGGGTGAGATAAATCCCGAATGGGGCATTGTACTCGATCATTGGTCTGATAAGTGAAGAGTACAGGGAACAATGACCTCACTAGATCTGGATGTGAATCCCTTCATGATCAGGTGGGCAATGTAGAAGGTCTTTCTAACCACTTTAGCAATGTGAGTGTCAAAAGAAAGGCCACTGTCAACCTGGGTCCCCAGGTCCCTGATAACCTCTTCTGTGCTTAGTGCATTGCCACCTATATGGTAGCTTGGGGTTACCTTGTTTTTCCCGAAGGGTATGACTATACATTTTTTGGCGTTTAACTTCAGGCCATGGCTCTGGCACCAGCTATCTGTTTCCGTGAGTCCTTTCTGAAGGATATCCGTGTCCGATGCACTTTCCACTATGGAGCCCAGTTTGCAGTCGTCTGCAAACTTTGTCAGCCAAAGTCCTCCCATGTTGGCCTGTACTTCTGAGAAGTAGATGCCAAACAATAGGGGGCCAAGGACCGAGCCCTGTGGGACACCACTTGTGACCGGCTTGGAGTCTGACACAGCACCAGCAACTCTAACCCTGTGGGTTCTGTCCTTAAGCCAGTTTGCAACCCATCTTGTGGCATATGGGTTTACATTTAAGCTGGTAAGTTTTTTTACAATACCCGAGTGGGGTATTGTGTCGAAAGCCTTTGCAAGGTCAAGGTAGGCTGTATGGACTGCCTTTCCCTCATCAATGGCCTTGGTGACTGTTTCGAAGAAGTCGACCAAGTTCAAAAGGCATGATCTTCCCTTGACAAAGCCAAACTGTGTCAGGTCCAATGTCTGCAAGTCCCCTATATCTTTGTTTATGAGCTCCATTATGATCCTCTCCATAGCTTTGCAGACTAGACTTGTTAAGCTTATGGGGCGGTAATTACCAGGGTCCGTGAGGTGCCGCCTTTGTGGAGTGGGACCACAGTTGCCGTACGCCACTCCTTGGGCACGTATCCTGTGGTAAGGCTGAGATTAAACAGCTGCCTTATGTGCGGGTTTAATTCCTCATTTAGCTCGTGTAGCACACAGCCGGGGATACCATCCGGTCCCATTGATGCTGTGTTTTTAGCTTTAGAGAGAGCAGCTTTCACCTGCGCATTTGAGATGTCCGGGAGGCTACACTCAGCTGGGATAGTTATCTCTCCTTTAGGGGAGAGGGGTGAAGTTTGCACTGAACCTGTCTGCCAGTATGTTGGCAATGTCTGTGGGTTCAGTGATTTTTGTATCATTTTGGACTAATTCTGAGCATATCTGGGAGTTTCCACCCAGGTTCCTAACATAGCTGAAAAAGGCCTTATGATTGTCCTTTGAATCCATGGCAATCTTTCTCTCAAAACTGGCCTTAGTTGATTTTATGAGTGCTCGTATTTTTTTACTAATAATGATCAGGGGTGACTTCCCTTTTATGGATTTTGTTCTATCATGTAATAGCTTTCTCCTCTTATTGTAAAGTTTGTTAATGGCTGGGGTCCACCAGACTGGACATTTGTCCTTTGTGGAAAGAGTCTTAGTTTTATTTGGGATTGCCCGATCCATGCAGTCCTGGAGGTGTTCATAGAAGGCATTTGTAAGGGCTTCCGCAGCTTGGGTTGTGGTTTCCTCTGGCTCAGGGGCCTTGAATATCTACATTGATTAATGAAATCAGTCTATAGTTGCGGGGGTCCGTCTTATCTTTACTATTTTTCAGAGTTAGTATAGTTTTTGAAGTGTTCCAGTGTAGATCAGATATGTCATTTATAATTATATAGTTATATACTTTAAGGAGAAAGGGAGCAATTACTGTTTTAAAGGATTTAAAAAAGTTAGGTGTAAAATCATCAGGGCCCGGGGATTTGCCAATCTTTAGCCTATCAATTGACTCTGTAATTTCTAAAAGAGTAAGAGGAGATGAAAGAGTATTTTGCTGTTTTTCATTTAACATGGGAAATATTATGGAACTTAACAAACTATTTATATGACTATTATTTATAGAATTAGAAGATTTAGAATATAATTCTGTATAAAGTGATGAGAAGAGATGCAAAACTTCCTTGTCCGTACTATATATTTGATCTTTATATTGTATGGGCGATATTTTAGATCTCTCAAAATTTTTCTTAATTATTCTTGCCAAGGTTTTGGAAGGAATTTAGGCCCATTCTGAGTAAGTGGCTAATAATCTTTGCTCCAATATTGAAAGATTATTTTGATGTAGTAAAATAAGTTCCTTTTGTAAGTCTATAATCTGCTTTTCATATGAGGGGTCCGAATTTAGCCAATATTGATTTTCAAGAGATTGAATATTCAGTTTTAAACATCTTTCTTTACTATTAAGTTGTTTTTTAAGAGATGCAGCCTTACCAATAAACATTCCCCTTAACCTAGCTTTGCATGCCTCCCACTGCACATCATAGGGAATATCTGTTGAATCTAACTCATTTTCCATTTCCTGAATTATTTCTATATACATTTTACTAATTTCTTCATTAGAGAACAAGTTATTGTTTAATGTCCAGTTATTTCTTTTAATTTATGACTCAGGTTAAAATTTAGATTTCATTTTACTAAGATTCTAGAGTGATCAGATAGAAATCTAGGGTCAGTAGTGAAATCCATTAATAACTGTGAAAGGGAATTTGAAATAAGAAAAAAATCCAATCTAGACCATGAATGATAACATTTAGAATAATAGGTATAAGTATCAATTTTATTTGAGTATTTAGTGAGTTGTAGAGGGTCTATAAGATTATATTCTAATATTAAGTCCTCCAAAGCAAAGGATGCTTGCTGATTATATGAAGAGGAATAACTTGTACGATTTATGACTGTGTTAATTACAGCATTCCAATCCCCTCCCAAAATAACAAAGTGATCTTTGTATGATGAAAGTATGTTGTAAATCTGAAATATAAAAGTATGTTGATCACTACAAGGGCCATAAAGATTTAGTATCAGTAGTGGTTTGTCCAAATTATGTATGAAAGCTGTAAAATAGCACCATCTACCTTTATCGTCATATTTTTCTTCAATAATAGTTCCTTGGAATTTTTGCTTAACTATAATAGCCACCCCCCTAGAATTAGAAGTGTCCCCTGAAGCTATTATTTTCTTAATCCATTTTTTATTTTTTACTTTGTCCCAGTCGTCCCTAGGAATATGTGTTTCTTGCAAAAAAACATATATTGGCTTGTGATTTATAAATTAAATGATATAATAAGGATTTCTTATCTCTATTTTGGGTCCCCCTTACGTTCCAGGAATCAATTATTAATAAATTAGTCATATCATTATTAAAGGTCTGTTAAAGAAGATGTTAAAATATAGATTGTTTGTGATTAAGTAAAGTATAAATGTGGAAATTAAACCAAATTTAGTCTCATTATAACAAATAATACCTATAGGTGTATGTTTCAATGCAAAGTTAACTCTACCCTCATAAGTTTTGCTCTTCCCTACCCCAGTGCCTACCCACCTAAACCTATCTGCCAATGGAAGATGAAAATAACTACATATACAATTTAAAAACTTGGTTACCAAAATCACATACATATGTGAAGAAAATTTAAGTAAAGTCCTAAAAAGGACTATAACCAGGTTAACAAAACTAAACATATTTACACAGCTATCCAAAAACAAGATGCCCGACATATACATTCCCCATTCAAAAATGTACTCAAAAAACTCCTGTAAATTTAAATATAATTGTGACCAGAGTATATATGTAGTTAATCTTGTACTACAGTATATATCTATGGTGTAAAATGTTAGTAGGATAAAGATTTAATTGGTGCAACATTAATATATTTATATACATGTAAAGATCATACATGTATGTGCAGCAATATACGAATATGTCTATAATCAAAAAGGTTTAATGTAATTAAGAATTTAAAATCTTCACATTCAAATATACACTATATTGCTTTGTATTACTAAAACCTTTAAACAGAGTATCTCTGATTAATCATCTTTACTATCTTTAAAAACAAATTGTATGACACAGGTATATGAAAATCCAATTAGAAATTAGAACATCAGTAAGTCTAGTAAAAGGTCAATCAATATCGTTGAAATCACCTGAGTCTCATATTCTTTAACATAACATAAATATAATATGTAGGATGATATTTTAATATTTATCATACATGTAAGTATAATATGAGAAAATGCATTAATGTATACTGTGATAATTACCAAGGGCTTCAACTAACCCTATAGGGTAATATTACACCCTAACACTTCCAGTATTGTCATTAAAAGTATACAAGTGAAAATATATTTTTAACAGAAAATATATACTTAAATTATAAAAATAAAATATTCCACATTTTTCGCAATTGGCCCAATATACCAACAGCAGTATATTAAGCACAATAAGTATTCTTGTAGATGGCATTTAAAGTTGTCAGCGCTTAGTAGATAATAGATGTGTAAAATAAATTATCTCCTGAATATTAGATTTGTTATGCGCCAACTACATGTAAAAGTTATAGCTAAAAACAAGTTTTCAATCTATATTACATAGTGTTTTAGCTTAAAAGTTAGTTATAAAGGCTTAAATGCTTCCGCACATACGTAGTACCAGTCCAGTACGAGAAAAAGACTTCCTGAATCACGTAAAGCGCACTGTCACAACTTACAAGAAAGAAAGCCACTTACTTGCGAGAAACAGTGCTACTGAAGTCAAAACACAGTTTCCAAGGATGAAATCAGCAGTTCTTCAAATGCGGGATATCAGTGGAACAAGAAAACCATATTCTGTGCAAGTAGACAATCGCGAACAAATGTTTACATCCTTTTCAGCTTTCTTTCCGAAGACTTGTCATCAGACCACAGAGTATGCAGCACGAGCAACACAATTCTGATCAGATAAAAATAATTGCATTACCCTAGCGTCGCTAGTGACATCCAGAGAGTATACACCAAGGTAAAAGGCTTGTGAATAATTCCAGAGACAAAACCAAGGCATTCAGTGAAGATTAGTGACTCTACGTAGCACGAGAGACCAGATATTATTCCCTCCATTCTGCTGATGTATTCTTAGATGAAGAAACATTACTTTTTCATGTAAACAATGCCAAGTTGATGTTGGTATATTGTAAAGGCGTAACATACTGGAATATTAATATGTGAGTTTGCGACAACTCCAAGAAACATTAAAACACATGTGTCATATACAGAAAAGCTGAATTATTTTTTCACCTGTCAAAGCTATGTCATATAATCGATATTATGAAAAAAAGACATAGTATTAAAGGTTAGCTCACAAACTTAAAGCATCAAATACACTTACAATAATTATGAGTTTTATTTTTGTGTGTCATTAGCAGGAAGAGCCTTGAATACTTTTAAGAATATGTCTTTTGCTTCTTGTGGGTCTGTGAACACATAAGTCCTGCCATTATAGTTGAAAGAAAGAGTATTAGGATAACGGATCCTAAATTTTATTCCCCTTTTAATCAGGTCTGCACAGAATGGAGACAGTTTTTGTCTGTTTAATTTTATTTGAGCTGGTAAATCCTGTAAAAAAGTCAATTTATGTTTATTCCAGATGAGATATTTTTTACTTTTGGCTGCTTCTAAGATACACTGGGTATCTTGAAAGTTTAATAACCTTGTGTATATAATCCGAGGTGAAGTAGAGTCTTGTCTAACATGCAGGGCTCTGTGTGCTCTTTCTACAGTTAAAGTTTTTGTATTTGTTTCACAATTAAGTAAAGCCTCAAATATTTGTTTAGTCACTGAAATTAAGTTTTGATTTTCATAAGATTCTGGCAATCCTCTAATTATTATGTTATTTCTCCAGCTCCTTGCCTCCAAATCCAGAACTTTAGCTTGTAAATCAGCAATTAGATTATCTTTAGATTTTACATCATTTTCAATAGATTCTGCTCTTATTTCTATGGCTAAATACTTATTTTCAAGAATGTCCATTCTTTCATTAATCTGTTTTAAAGTTTTACCAAAATCAGTAAATTGGTCAGAAAAATTCTGTATAGCACTCTGAATGGGTTGTAATGCCATTTTAAGTCTTCTAAATGAAAATTAGAATCATTTTTTTCTTTTGCACTTACTTTTATTATTTCAATAGATGATTTAGAGGTTTTAGGTCTCTTGGAGCCAGTGTCCTTCTCTGGAGAAAGCATAGAAGAGAATTTGGCCTTAGTTGTCTGTGCATCCATGGAATCTGAGTTGCCAGCCATGCCCAGGTTAGAGGTGTGAAAACAGAGAAACTGACACAGAGATAAGCATCTGGAGTGCACTTGTCCAAAGACTGTTGAAGCCAAAAGTATTCTGAGGTAAAATAATCCAAAAGTTTACCTTTTTCCAAAAATAAACAATCCCAAAGTGAAGGACTTGTATCAGAGATAATTTCTGTAAAAAAAACTGTGGGAAAATTTCACTTAAAAGTAGTTAAAAGTAGCCGGTAATTACATAGCAGTGAGGAGCTCAATGAATAGGAAGCAGTCTAGTCGGCGGCCATCTTTGAATCTCATCGTGTGGTTGTAATTTTTAGTGACAGTAAAACAAAAACGCACTGTATGTATCTGAAGTTATGAGATGGATTCCTGAATGTGTGTGTGTGTGTGTGTGTGTGTGTGTGTGTGTGTGTGTGTGTGTGTGTGTGTGTGTGTGTGTGGAGGGTGGAGTAGTACAACGTGAAGTCACACTGAAGCACACTGACAATCAACATTAAAAATAACAAAATAACACGTACAAACTTAATAATAATTAATTATTAATAATATTACAGAAACATGTCATCTGTACACTGCTTTCATGCTTACAGAGTCTTAACCACGAGATTAACGATGCATGTGAAAAGATTATATGTAACAGTTTTTTTTTTAAATCCAAATCATTACAGTTTTTTTTCCTGTCAGTGTAATAATAATTTAAGAAACATTTCTTAAAAATATGCGTCTTTGAGATTTACCAAGAAATTAAAAAGAAGCTATCAAATTGTTACAGCAATACAACATTTTACCAGAGAGTCAGCTATGTGTGCATTTACATCCAATGACATTGTACTACGTCAAACAAATTTTCTGGAAATGTAATCTTCAAGACTGCAATCAACATGTAGGGGTATGAAGTGGGAACTGGTTTGAAGGTAGTAGGATTTCCTTTACTACTGCTATATGTTTTATTTAATGCTGGTCCATTGAACTGACTTCTATTACTTTTTGTGAAGAGCAACTGAATATGCCTGACAAAACTGTTACAGACTGAAACAGTTATTTAAGAGAAGTTTGTGTTCTTGAAATGGAGTTTGAGCCTAAAAAAAAATTGGTGGTCCTGGAAAATTGTAGAAGTGGATTAAAGTTTATTTACTAAAAGAAAGAGTAATGCAGGTCATGTTTTACCACAACAATGGATTTTTGGGGGGATATGTCATGAAAGTAAAGAAACATTCCTAGTTACAGTTCCTGACAGAAGTGCTTCAACTCTGCTGCTTAAAGTCATGGAGAACATTCATGAAGGCATTACTATTTTCATAGACTGTTGGCGAGCGTATCAAAGTAGTGATTTAGAACGACCTGGGTTTCAACATTTAACTATAAATCACAAGGACAACTTTGTTGACCCTGAAACATGAGTCCACATTCAAGGTGTAGAAAGAATGTGGGGCTCTGTTAAATGGAGGAACAAGAAGCATAGAGGTACTGCCCATCACTATCTGGATTCTTACCTCACTGAATTTATCTTACATGAAGCACAAACCGCAAAGCAAAAGGACTGCTTTGAATCAATTCTAACAGTGATAGGAGTTAGAATTCCACCCCAAAAACTTAAAAAGTCCAAAAAATAATTTCTGCATTTCTTTTCAAATGTTTTCAGTTCTGTTGTTAATATATAATCCTCATTAAAAGGATTTACAAAATGTTAAGCTTGTGTGCCATTTCAACTGTGAAAACTGAGTAAAGTGTGGTTGCATAGCAGCCAACCAATAAAGAGTTACTAAGCTTGGTTGTGATACTACTTTAAAAGAAAAACAATAAGTGTTCCATTTATGCTTTCAATGTGGTTACCATGATATTTTGTAAAACCAAAAAAACAGACATTGAAAACATAAGCTGAACATTCGATTAACAGAATGCTATGTAACGCTCGGCAGCAGGTTACTTCATTCAGAACAGAATGTTGATGAGAATGCACTGAATGCAGAGAAGCTGTGGTTGCGATAATACGTAAGTACCATGACTTTATTTCTAGATAGCATAAATTCTATTGGTGGATGACTCAAATATGAGACAAATTTGGTTTTGTCAAATAGTATAAAACAGTTACCAGGAGTCATAAACCCTTCAGTGCCAAGTAACTTTTATGTTCATTGTTGGTACTACTTCTCTTAATTTGGTAATTGGATGATGCTTCAACTCTTATCTATGAGTAAGCTAGAAATGACTTGCAAAGGTAGACTAAGGAAACATTTTACAACTGAGTGCTTAAACCTTTGTGTTTATGAGACACTAAACTTGATTATATACAAACCTCCATTTTTGCTATTCCCTTTCATCTATATTGATTGTTACACAACTATTGTATACAATTATAGAGTATGTTATTTTATGGTTTGTTGATATATAAACCCCTATTATTAACTATTTTTCCTTCCAAAATGTTTTTATTCATTTTATAACACAATAACTTAGTATAGTAACAAGAAAAAACAAATAAGCTATACACAATGTCCATAACAACTAAAAAAGCAGTATACATAGGAGAACACTTAATATTTCTCTAACAGATTAGACAATTTTGTCCAAGCAATTAAATGATGGGGTATGTTGTCAGTCCTTGCTTTTATAGTAGCAATCTCTGCAATCTCATTCTTACAAATGTATTTCACAAGATACATAAACTCAACTTTAAAGACAGGAGTAGATTGGGATTTGCAGTTTTTAGTAATAATTCTCCTTGCTATGGAGAGGATAGACCACAGTAAAAATGTTTGTTTTTTAGGAATGCATTCAGGAACAGGAACATTGAAAAGGATAAGGGAGTCAGAAATTGTACAGTTGTCATTCCATAGAGCTTTACAAAGATATTTAAAGTCTAACGAAAATGGGAAAATTATTTTGCAATTAACATCCATATGTATCCAGTCAGCATCGAAGTGTCCACATCTCCAGCATTTAATTTCATCTTTCTTGTATATTATTGCTAGTCTATGTAGAGTGAAAAACACTATGCTGAGAAAATTTGGAGCTGCTCACCTTCCTTTGTGAATGTGGTTTCAATGTCCCTTCTATTTGAACGCTTGACAAGAAAATATAAAAATTTTAGTTTAAACATTACACCAACTTGTAGCTTACTACTTCCAGAATCTGATTTTAGTAATTTCAGGTCTTTGTTGGTGAACTTAAATAAAAAATCCTGTCAGGAAAAAATAAAGACTGCAGAGCTCAAGAACTCTACTGCCTTCAGCTTGCCATCTAAGCCATGCCCCCCCATTATTATTAACTTCTGATTCCCTTTTTTTTTAATTTATAATGCTTATGCTTTTATGTCATAATTATAATGCACTCATGTATAAAAATATATTTACAATTCTAGTACAGACATAACATGTTAGATAGTCAAAAATAAAAAGGCGTGGTAACTGGAGAGTAAAAAACTCACTTTTACTACCAATAAAATAAAATAAAATAAATAAATAAGTTAGGTAAGCGCTTTCGAGGTGACCCTCTTCTTCAGACCTTAATAAAATCTTCTACAAACATACAGTTTAAATAGTGACAACCAATAGAAACACACAATGAGAATTAATGTGGCAAACCTCTTTTTCTTAAAAGAGGTTTTAAAGAGATGGCACTGTTCAGGCCAGGTGAAACATAAGCTTTAAAATCAACAATCCATCTATGCTCTATATATTCAGTTTCATTACGTAGATCTCCTTATCTTAAGCTCTCATTAATTTTCTGTAAAACCAAGAATTTAAAGTTGTGCTATGTGCCATAATCTGATGCATGTTTAGCCAGTGCATTTGTAGGTTTGTTATTACGTATGTCATTCAGATGTTCCATGATCCTCTCCTTCAACATACGATTCATTTTGCCTATATAAAATGCACTGCATGAATTACACTTGGCTAGATAGACTATGTTCTTAGTGCAACAGTCTGCATAGAAAGAAAATTCTACTAGTTTCAAGTGTATCGGATGCACAACCATGCAGGTTGACCATATGCTACAACAGATTTTGCAAGTCCTACATGCATATGTTCCTTTATGCTGTGAAATAAACCTTTCACTAGATCTGTTGTGTTTGTAACATAGCCGTTGCTTTAAATTCTTACTATTTTTAAAACTGAAGCTAGGAGTGGACTCTACAACTCTACTAATATGAGGATCTGTGAGTAAAATAGGCCAGTCCTTTTTGACTATCTCACAAGTCCTGTTCCTGTACGTAATAATAAACCTACAAATGCACTGGCTAAACATGTACCAGATTATGGTACACAGCACAACTTTAAATTCTTGGTTTTACAGAAAATTAATGAGAGCTTAAGAGAAGGAGATCTATGTAATGAAACTGAATATATAGAACTTAGATGGATTGTTGATTTTAAAGCTTATGTTTCACCTGGCCTGAACAGTGCCGTCCTCTTTTAAGAAAAAGAGGTTTGCCACATTACTTGTGATTTTGTGTTTCTATTGGTTGTCACTTGTATTTAAACTGTATGTTTGTAGAAGATTTTATTAAGGTCTGAAGAAGAGGGTCACCTCAAAAGCGCTTACCTAAATTAGTTATTTATTTTATTTTATTGGTAATAAAAGTGAGTTTTTTACTCTCCAGTTACCATGCCTTTTTATTTTTGACTATTTATATTTTTTTGGGTTTGTTGGTTCCACCACTTTCTTCTCATTTTATTAGAATTTTATAATATGTTAGATAGTTAGAGCAGAGGAACTTCTGTGACTGAGTTAGAAGGTACACCTGAATGGTATCGCCATTCAAGTATGGGGTCTTATACCTCATAATGGGTGTAATTTATTTTATACTGTTCTCAATGATTTCTGACTTTAGCAGGTATTTATGGGTGTCCGAAATTTATATTTTTATCTTATCATCAAAAGGGTATACATTGCTTTTCTCATTTAAGATATTTATTAGATACCTATGTTGAAATATACAGCTAAACACAATATATGTCGAAAATGTATCTTCATTAATGTTAATGGCTTAAATAATAGTTGTAAAAGGGGGACGTTTTTTTAAATATTTAAAATTATTTAACGCACAAATTGTTTTCCATCAAGAAACACATTAGAAGAAGACATAGGCAAACTCAATTCAAACAAATATTCTGTTTTAATAAGCTCACATCATAAACAAAAAAATTGCAATTTTGTGGAGAAACTCTGCTTTAATGTCGAAAATTATAAGCACATATGATAATTCTGGTATGTTATGCTTAGTATCTCTGAATATAAATGGTAAACTATACACATTAATTAACTTATATTGGATCCCTGGGTTAGGTATCAAAATGGTCAAGCAATATTTGGAAGATATAATAAAATATTCTAAGGGGAACATAATACTTGCAGGAGATGTTAATTATATTTTATTAGATGATGATACTAATGCTATGAACACACATAGAACAACCACCACATCAAAACCATTGCAAGACTTTATTAATTCTTTTAATATTATAGATGTAAATGATTTTGCTGACCCCAACTCACTACTAGGTTTTGCTCATTATTCATACTGCCATAATAATCAAGAATACATAAAGTATATATTTCCTGAAACATTTCCTCTAAACTTGATAGAGTTAAGATACTTGCGTGCCTCCTATCTTATTATAATGCAATCACATTTGATTTAATAATGAATCCTAAACAATGTGTAAACATAACAAGAAACCTAGCTTATATAACAAAATTAAAAGACTTTAATGAATTTTATAACAAGGACATTCAGATTTTTTTTGAAGATAAATTATACAGATGATATAGCAGGAATATTTCTGTGGAATTTGTTGAAATCTTATATGTATGGAAACATTCTAGCTTGGTTTATACATAAGAAAAAACATTGGGAAAAGGAACTAGAAGATTCAGAAATAAAACTGGATAATATTAAGTTCCAAATACAGCAGGGAAATAATTTACAAAAGGAATAGGATGAAATAAATAAAAAAATATTTACAGGTACAACAACATAAAACCATGATTAATTTAGAGAAAATTAAACTAATTTCTTATTCCATGAACCCTATTAATCAAAGACAAGTAGCAAATGGAACAAAGAAGATTATATACTCTAATCAGATTATGGAATTATATTCCCCTGGTACTAAGTAAAAAAAAAATGTATGATTTCAAAGGTGTTTTGCAAACTTTTAGAAAATACTTTACTTTAATCAATACTAATATCATAAAAAAGACAACAGTATTAAAATAGTTCTTTAAAAATACATTAAAAATAGACTAACAGAACAACATATTAAGCTAATAGATAAATCAATTGCAATATCTGACATTAAATTAAATTGAATAAGGCTCCAGGAATTGATAATATAATTCCAGAAATTTGCAAATTACTACTAAGGGAAGCCTTAAACGTACTTTTAAAAGTATATAATTTAGTTAAACAAAATAATAATATACACTAATACGTCCAATTTTAAAACCAGATAAAGACCCAAAGGGATGCTCCTCATATAGACCAATATCCCTCTTAAGCATTGATTATAAAATGTTTATGGCCACATATGCTAATAGAATCAAACATCTGATACCAATATCAATAGATGATGACCAAACTGGATTTATAAAAGATATAACTACATATGATAATAATAAAAGAATCTTCACATTAATTGATTATGTTAATTGTAAAGGAAATAAAATGACTATAATAAGTTTAGAAAGAAAAAGTGAATTTGGATCAGTTTCCTGGAACTATTTATTTCAAGCTCTAACAGAATATGGATTTTCTCTGGAATTTATTCAGTTAAATACCTATACAAAAATCATTGGCTTCTATTAAAATCGGGTCAAGTAGTTCTACTTCAATTATAATTTTTTAAGGTACGAAACAGAGTTGTCCTGTATCACTTTTGCTATTTGCTTTAGTCATCGAGTCTTTTGATAACTGTATTAGGACAAACTCAAACATTAAAGGATTCCACCTCTCTGACACTTTAACATCAAAGATTCAGTTATCTGCAGATGACATTTTATTAACTTTAAGGGATCATAATAATCCTTTGCAAGCATTAATGGATGTTATGGTATATTTTCAGAAAATATCTGGGCTTAAATTTAATGAAAACAGAACTAAGATCCTATTTATAAACTCATATCTTTCTGGGGGAAATTATTTTTTTTGTAAACTATCTTTAATGATAATTTTTAGTTGACCAAATATTTCATTTTATTCAATGCCACCATTCTTAAATGTGTTCTTAAATCTAAATACTCATTACTTTGGATTATATTGGAAACCATTACTACTAACTGGAAAATGCAGTTTTCCCCTACTTTTACAGAATTCAAGAACATCATTTTTAATATTTCAAGAATGGAATTGGCTACAATCAAAACAAGAACAGAAAGAATTAATCCTACTACAATGCATGGATAAAGGTTACAGAGATACTTGGAAAACAGACTGTAATAACATTTGATTAATATCTTTAAATTGTAAATCTAAAATACTTATTTTTTTGGACACCCTTGTAAATAGTTTTTTTTTTTTTTTTGCATCAGATGCTTCAACAATTCAGTTTGTATATTGGATTGATTTAATATCCTTGAATGTATTTCAGTTTAATAGTATGTAATAAGTACTTTTGGGTCTATATTAAAATCACGAAAGCTAAAATCCATGAATGCAATTACATTGACACATAAAAGTCAATCTACTAAAATAGCAAACTACGCAAATGTCGAAAATCAGAATGCCGAATGTATTTACGGAAGCAACAGTGCCATGCAGGTAAGTTAAACCTAACTAAACAAACTTAATGTAACACACTTTTCTGAATGTTTTTGCAGAGGGCAAGCCCCCCTGCACCCCCTAATTAAATATACCAACATGAGACCGCACTACAGTGGGGAAAAGGATATATTTTCTCATCCCCATGATCACCCTGCTGGCCAAGGAAATTCATTCAGCGTTCTGATTTTTGGTGTTTCAGTAGTTCGCTGTTTTAGTAGATTGACGTTTATGTGTCAATGTAATTGCATTCGCCGATTTCAGCTTTTGTGGTTTTAATAAAGACCCAGTATTTTTATATAAAAAATCTTTTTTCAATAAAAATATTTTGAGGAAAAAAACAAGATGCACGTCTACTAAACTATATATTTTACCGTTAATGCAAGGTTTTTATGATTGCAGTTTTAATATATTTGTGTGGACATAGGATCATAGTCCCTCATAAAAAGTTTTTGACTATATTACCCTGAGAAAGGATTAAACATCTTGAGCTTTTTAAATAAAAAAATACTTTAACCATCATCTTTATTTCTGGTCATGGCTGCTTTTGGACTTTTGCATTTTATTTTCTGAGCACAAGTCTATCATGTTTCAGGATGTTAAATGAAACCACTGTTATTAATATTATTATAATTATCGTTATTAATAAGAAATATTAATTATAAATTGCCAAACATTAAAGTTCTTGTGTAACTTAAATGTATCCATGTCTGTGTTATAACTAAAAATTAGTTTGACTGTAAAGTTAGTACTCCCTCCTTACCTGGGTTTAGTACCCACCATGCATTAAGAACTGAAGGCAACTGTATGTATATTTATCAGAGATTATATTACCTCTAGGCAGATTTCCCATGGCCTATAAACATTAAAGATTGAACTGCAAGTTACCTTCAACAAAAGAAATTATTAGTCACTATACTCTTAAGTTGTGAACAAGTGGGGTTTACAAAATATGGCAAATATGGTAACTTTCTATAGGACATACAAAAAAATCCTCTGTACAGCTGGAAAGCTTACAATTCTTTTAATGTCCATAAAAAACTTTACAAATGAGCGCTTTCGTCTGCTCAGGGCAGACTTCATCAGATGAATAAAACCACTGGTGCATCAGCTATTTATATTAAAATCAACAAAAAATCATTCAATTAATTCAATTAACTGAAGTCAATTAGAAACTTAATGTTGCATCTACCCTCATTTTTTTGGGAAAAGGCTGTTACATAACTAAAACAAGGCAAGACTAAAAAATATATATATATTTATATAAACTTTTTAACCAAAATGAAATATTAAAAACATGTTCTAAAAACCATAAATGAATTAAATAAGACAATGTAAATAAATACAATGAATAAATATGAGGAATCCAACAAACATATATTGTGTAGATGTTTGGTAAGGATAATTTTACCCCATCTAAACAAAATGTTCTTTATGAAGGTAATGAGAAAAACATATGAAAGTAAATATTACCTAGGTGGAGTGTATAGTAATATTAAATGCAGGAATGTGAACTGGTACCCAAACCTAGTATAAAATTGTATACTGTTCAAGTGAGAAATGTTAAATGAAACCACTAATATAATGAATGTGGCCTCAGACAGCTTCCGCTCTACCTGCCAGGATAGCCTTTATATTTATGTATTCATTGAGAATCAGTCCATAATTGGACCTAAGTCTCAATTGCCATCTTATTTCTTTTTGTAATAAGAGGTTCTTCCCATCTCCTCCCTTGCTATTCCTGTGGACCAGATCGAGAATGCCAAATTTAAATTCTGGGGTAGAAGTGCAGACCAAGGTGTGTTTGTAAAGGGCACTTGTTTCTTTCTTAATTTTAATATCATTGTGATGCTCGTAAATTCTGTCCTTTAGTGCCCTCTCCATTTTGCCCACATAGTACAAAGGACAATGAGTATGGGTGGCCAAATAAACCACCATCCTGGTTTGACAATTACCCCTACAGAATCTAACCCGGCTGCCCAGACCATTGTTCAAGAGAATGTGGTCTACTTGGTTAATGTGGGAACATTGCCTGCATCTACCACAAGGTTTGGTTCCCCTGTTATTTCTCCATGGTGCTACCCCTCCTTCCAAGAATTTTTTGAAATTCATACCTACCTTGTGTATGAATAATGGTTTATTCCCAGCCAATTCGTAGATATCACTATTAGTTTTCAAAATTGACCAATTGTTGTGCATTATATTAATAAATTGTTCAGTAAAATTATTGTGTTGGATAGTACAAGCTCCAATAATATCCCTAATGTCTTCTGTAGCTTTTCCATTAATTATCAAGGGTTGGCCCAGTAAAGGCTTATATTTAATACCCCACCCCGTGTACACTTCACTCAGGATGTCCCCTAACATTTCTTTCGGGTACCCCCTTTCAATGAATTTTTCTCCCAGAAAAATAAATTCATCCAATAAATCTTCAAATTCTGATGTCATCCTAGCTACCCTCACAGCCTGCCCCTTAACAATACTTCTTTTCTGGTGATAAGGGTGCTGGCTGTCATAGTGGAGGTAGCTGTTACACCATGTTTTCTTCCGAAAAATCTGTGATTTGAAACCATCCCCCATTTTGCTATGTCTAATATCTAAGTAACTAATGCTTTCACTTTCCACCTGATGTGTGAAAGATAAAAAAGTAGTGGAATTGTTGATATATTCTATAAAACTCTCCAATTTTTCCACTGAGCCTTCCCATATGACAAAGATGTCATCCAAAAACCTTAAATAAGTTTTTATGTATCCCACAAATTGGCTTTGAAATATATACCTGTTTTCCCATTCTAAAAGGACAAGGTTTTGCATATATGGGGGCACAGGCCGCCCCCATAGTGACCCCACTCACCTGCTTGTAATGTTCACCCTCGAAAATGATGTAGTTATTATCTAAAACTATTTCTATCAATTCAAGTATCAATAATTTTTTGTCCGTGGGTAAATCCAAATATTTATTAATACTTTCCTCAAAATACTCAAAGCCTTCCTTTCTGGGAATACATGAAAAAAGGTCCTTGACATCGATTGTTATAAATTTAATGGTTTCAGACCATAAATTTTTGTTAATTTTTCCTAGAAAATCCCATGAATCTTTCACTAAATGTTTTTGGATGACAGCAATCTTTTTGGCCATGTGGTCTATAAAGACCGCCAAAGGATGTGTTTTGGATTTCCTGGCTGAGACAATAGGTCTAAAGGGGGGTTTTATTATGGATTTATGTATTTTCGGAATACCAAAAAGCACAGGGATGGTGGGGTGTGTTTGTCTCAAAAAATGATAAGTCTGATGGTCTATTCTGTTTTCAATGAGATATTCTTCCAATAAGGAATCTATCCCCCTATATGCTATCTGAATCTCATTGCAGGAGACTGTACTATAGGTATTCTCATCTGCCAGTATAGCAGTTAAGGCATTGTTGTAATCTTCCCTATTGTATATAACCAACCCCCCACCCTTGTCAGGTTCCATAAATCTAATGTTCTCTTCCTTTCTTAAGTTGTCCAATAGTGACTCTTCTTCCCTTTTCAAATTATGTTGTATAAAATCTTTCCCCTTATTGCCAAACTTCTCATAAATCTCAGTGGTGACTATGTTTTCAAAAATACTAATTACAGGGTGAAGTGGGGGATTGAATGTACTACTTCTTGTCATCCCTTTACTGGTGTCCGCCCTTTTACTGTTAAAATCACTCTTGTGCATCAATCTCAAATTCAATTTTCTGAGATACAACTTGAGTTCTATCAAAATATCTGCAAGGTCCCCTTGTTGAGATCTAACAAACTTGAACCCCCTTGGAAAATAGTTCGAAATGCTTTTTGTCTAGGTCCAAGTCAGTATAATTGTAAATCTTATAACCCCTATATTCAAAAACAATACCATTGGCCTCAACATTTATATTGTTTATCTGCCCCTTCTCCCCTTGTTTTTCCAACCAAAGTTGCTCCCAGGGAAATTCAGTGGGGTAAGGTATAGGTAATATTTACTTTCATATGTTTTTCTCATTACCTTCATAAAGAACATTTTGTTTAGATGGGGTAAAATTATCCTTACCAAACATCTACACAATATATGTTTGTTGGATTCCTCATATTTATTCATTGTATTTATTTACATTGTCTTATTTAATTCATTTATGGTTTTTAGAACATGTTTTTAATATTTCATTTTGGTTAAAAGGTTTATATAAATATATATATTTTTTAGTCTTGCCTTGTTTTAGTTATGTAACAGCCTTTTCCCAAAAAAATGAGGGTAGATGCAACTTTAAGTTTCTAATTGACTTCAGTTAATTGAATTAATTGAATGATTTTTTGTTGATTTTAATATAAATATCTGATGCACCAGTGGTTTTATTCATCTGATGAAGTCTGCCCTGAGCAGACGAAAACACTCATTTGTAAAGTTTTTTATGGACATTAAAAGAATTATTAGCTTTCCAGCTGTACAGAGGATTTTTTCGTATTTTACGGTGTTGTTCTTCTTCCTTGTGGGTGCAGTTTCTATAGGACATACTCAATTTATGAAGAACACCATGACAGATTTCTAAATGTACTCACTGAATTCTTCATTTAGCATATTTTGATCTGTCTAAGGGCTCTGACACCATACCACATACTGGAAATGTAACTATGCTAATAGACTATAAGATTGACCCCTATGAGATTAGATGGATTGCAAACTGGTTAAAGGTAGAACTCATATAATGAAAGGGAAAGACACTACCTATGAAGACATGAAATTCACTAGAAGAGTACCTCTGGCCTCAGCACTAATCTTCATCCTTTCTGGCATGTATTTTCGTGACCTCCATGCCATAAACCCAAGCCTATGGCTATCCACATTTGCAGATGGCTATAAGCTGGATATCATCATATCTGCCCCTCCAGAGCCAAGCTTGCCTTAACATGAACTAATCCTTACTAACTAATGGTGTATAGTAAAAGAGCTTACAGTGAATGATAAAAAGTGTAGTGTTGCCATATTTGGTAAACCCCACTTCTTTACAGCTTAGTGTATGGCCACTACTCCACTCCATACAGTCATAGTAATTGGTGCCCTGGAAAAGATGGACTTACAATTCCCTCCCCTTTGACCAGCATGTGACAGCAATAATCAGGAAATCCTTCTCAAATGACTCCTAAGGGCATTGGTTCCATGTTCAACAAAGTTACTATCCCTTTGTACTCAACCAAAATTAGACCAATATTACACAGCAGTGCCTCTTTTAACATGTACATATCCAAGTACTTTGTGTAGTTAGAAAGAAACAAAATATTCATAACTAAAAGGATTACTAGTCTAAAACTCTTCAGCTGCCAAGTTATGCTTGTGGCTTTGTCCTTATACTCTGTCTCTCCCAGGATGCAGAGAGGAAATGCATGTCTTCCATTGCTTCTCATCAAAGACCAGACCTTACTGGATTTCTTGTTTGTTACAAAATGGCTCCACAAATACTCAGACTAAGAATTTAAATCACCAGCTACACATAAATAAAACATGTTGAAGGAATAGTTTAATTACCCAGTGATTATCCCTTTTTGGAACAAATTGCATTTACATATTACATAAAGTGATGTCCTTACTTCTTTCAGGAAGAACTTGACAAATGGATTTGGCATTTGAAAAATAATTATCTCAGAGTTAACATGTTTTGCTCTCCTGGAAGTTGGAAGCACATGTTAAGAGTTGGTATAGGTTAATGGATGCTTAATTTATTTGGCTTGTAACTCCTAAAATCCTGTGATCCCATGACAGTAATATGACTTTTTTGATAAATGATCATTCTGATTATTTCTAATGGATACCAGAGTCCTTGCCTAAAGGTCAAAGAGCATCAGCTGAGGACAATGATAAGGAGAAGGAGATGTATGAGATATTCATGGGTGCCAGAACTGTAGAACCAGGTGGAGCGGGAGCCCCCCAACTTTTACAGCTGTAAGACCTGCCAGGAAAAATTAATGAAGTGGAGTTTTCACTCTAACGTGGATTCACGCAGGGAAGTTAAACTAACTAAACTAGCTGTTCTTGTTTTCTTATTGCTCTGTGTTATAGTAGTTATGCTGCCACTGTTCCACTGATGCTGCCAGAGTCATGCCAGTAAAGAGAGTTTTGTTCTTTTATTTGCAGGAGTTATGCTGCTCCCGCATGTGTGCCTGTGTCTGTGTTTGTGTATGTGTGTGTAAAATGCGAGGTATACCTGGTGGTTAGTGTTGTGCAGGCTCAAACAAGAGCCTGAATTCTCTACCCATACCACCATTGTGATTCAGGGAGCTGAGTCCATAACTCTCCACTATCCAGATTTCTACAGAATATTTGGCTCATACTTTTGGTCTGTTCCTCTTAAAATTTGTATTTTTCTGGCAAATAATTGAGAACTGAATTAATTAAATAATGATAGCTCTTTAAGTTTCAGTCTTCCTGTCTTTCAGGAAACACATGGTAACACAAAACACTTTATTTTAGCAACTTTCAAAGATTATACAAGGAATATGTAAAATGTGTCCCTGGTTTTGGGCCTTCACCCCCCCCCCCCACACACACACACACACACACACACACAAAATAAATTTTGGCTTTTTCCAGGTTTCCTGTGCTACAAAGTTGAGAGATTTAGTTGATTGTCAATTGGATTTTACAAGGTGCTGAGAGCTTCAGGGGAAGAGAAGTTTAATGCTACTTATGCTAAGTTATTTTCATTGTTAGTAGCACAACAGGTACTATACTTGCTTTTGATGCAGAAGGCTGTGGGTTCTACTTCTACAGTATGCTGATGGATCACTGATACTGTACTGTGTTGTACTTTAAAGGGATTGGATGATGCAGGCCTGTGAATGTCCTCCTTTGGATGAGTTACCTAGTAACTATGAACCTGTAATCAGTTTACCATCCTTTCTCTATTGCAAAATTACTAGCTTGTCATTTTTTAATGTAGCATAGGTAATTTATTCTTCAAGGGTAACAGGCACTTTATTTGTAGATGAAACAATGAAATTTATTTTTTTTGCTACCAGCAACTTCTTCTTTAGTTACAGATCCCTTTAATGTTTATTTAGATGACTTACTTCTGTAGAGATTTTGCATATTTACTGATATTTGTGGATTGTAATTACAGAAGTTTGAGTGGCCTTTTATGGCTGAAATTTTCTGAAATGGGTAATTTTGTCATTATTGGTTCATACATTTTGTTTCATTGCTCACTAGAAGACTGTTCCAAACTACAAATTTAAAACACATTCTAACAAGTGGTGCTGTATTATACAAGGAATAAAATTTAATGCAATCAGGTTAATACAATCAGGAAAGTGAATCAAAGAATGTATACATGTATGCTTGCTCACAGAATGTAGGAGATCAAAATAGGGGAAGAGACCAGTCACCAATGGTGTTCCCCAGGGTTCAGTGCTGAGAGTTTTTCTGTTTGGCATATACATCTCAAAAGTAAAGGGAAATACCAAAGAGCTTTGACTGACTACGTTTGAGATGACTGCAAGCTAGGAGCAATTATTGAATCCCCAAATGACTTAACCATCATGCACAAAAGTTTGTCCCAAACAATAACTGGTGCCAGAATCATGAATTGAAACTAAACTCCAAGAAATACATTATCATATCCTTTGGGAAGACATCTACTCCAGTGAACTGCCAAATTGGCAATGTCCCTGAGAACTGACCCAGTTGTTTGGCATTTGGGAACTTGTGTGTACAGTGACCTAACTTCTGACCAACATGTGCCCAGAGTCATAAGAAAGTCTTTCTATATTGCACAGCTTATAAACAAATTGATTGTGACTAGATCTACAGATGTTATTGTCCCCCTTTACAAAACCCTCATTAGATCAGTCATTTTGTATAATGTCCACTTTGGCATGTATCTGTCCAGAACCATGCAACAGAGAGACCTTACTAAAAGGATACAAGTCCTAAACAGTAGGTCTTGTATTGACCACCTCATAGACTTATCACTATACTCAGTGTCCTACAGAGTGCTTAGAGGTGACATGGCTGACATACAAAGCATCCTCTGACCTAATACAGATGGACCTACTGAACATCAACAAGTCAAATGACATCAGAAATACTCAGTCCGGGTATGTAAGCTGAATGTTATGGAGAGATGGATATATAACCAGAAGAGACTATCTGTTCAAGTAAAACAAAGCTTACCCCTGTCCATATTCAAATGCAACTTGGATCTAAGGATGGGTAATAGAAAATGTACTCCTGGATTACCTCTCATGCTACTAATGGATAGAGGCAGTTCGTAAATGCTGCATCCCTTGCATGGGTCCCCTCAATTTATCTACAGTGTGATCACATTTATTCTCACTAGCGCTAATATACAATTAACAGCCATGAGATAGGTAAGACCAATCAGGAAGTGTTAATTCAAGCACCAAAATGGAAATTGGCTAAACTTAAAATGTCCTTCAAGTGAACGTATATTGTGGTAGTAAATAGTTTTAAAAAACTGTCTTTTTTAGATCACTAAGTGCCCCTGTCACTCCCCCCCCCCCCCAGTCTTCAACAGCTTCCGGCGACTCTGTGTGAAATTTGTTTATTTGACAGTTTGAAATCTGAATCATGGCAAAGCTCACCTGATACTTTAGAAAGTTTGCTAACAAACTAGTAGGGAAAAAGTTACTAGACACTTTTTTTTTATAAATAACCAAAGCATTTCAGAGATCATTTTTAATACAGACCACCATTTTAATCTCCATTGTTAATAACATTTATCTTTTTAGATTCTATTTTCGTTCTTATCGCTGGCTCCAAGCAATGATTTTTGCAGTGGATGAGATTAATAAAAGCAGTAATTTGCTAACTAATATCACAATAGGATATGATATCTTTGATTCCTGTTACATGGTGCTGAGATCCTTGGAAGGTACATTTGCTATGTTGACAGGACAAGACAATCCAGTTCCCAACTATAGCTGTCACTTACCTTCTAACTTGGTGACAATTATTGGTGATGCTAGTTCCAAAACTTCATTGGCCATGGCCAGAGTACTGGGTTTATACAACTTTCCACAGGTACACTTTAGTTACATATTTATTGTTCATAGCCATGATAGAGTATGTTACTAATCTCGGTTTGTACACAGCTATATTGCATTAAATCTGTCCTATGTAAAAGAAAAGACAGTGGAATAAAATGTCTGTCATTCTTTCAATTCCATGAAAGCATACTCAACTGGACTACAGAGATGTGTGTTTAGAAATATATTTGCCATAATGTGAGATCAATTGCATATAAACATAATTTAATATTTTTTGTTTTATCAGTGTTTTAGCATTTCCAGCTATTGCCATTCTAAAATATTGTACAGCTCTGTAAAACACCATCACTACCACCAGGCACCCATCCACTCTTTTAATACACACACACAACATACACGCACAAACACACACATGCACACACACACACACACGCACATGGGGTAATCCTCCTGAATTAGGACATTGTGGTAGCTCAATGGTTAATGCTTTTCTTCCTCATATTTGTAAGATTCAGGGTTCAATCCTGACTTTTGTTTCCTCCTTTTGAAAGGAATATTTATGCTTTTTATCAGTTTTTCTGGGAACAGTAGTTTTTTTGTCTCTCCAAATTGTGCTGATTACCTGTTATAAAGTGCATACATAAATTAAATTTACACTTGCTCTTCTGACTGTGATTGTAGATAAAAAAGATTGAAAAATGGTAAAATTCATTTACACAGTTTAGAAATAAATTTAAATATGCACACTGCACAGAAGATAAGTTTGCTCCCAATGCACTTCAAGGGTTCAGCATAGGAGAATAAGGCTGCCAATTATACGAGACCAGAACCTGAAGGTTCCACTTTATCTGCTGTCCCTCATTTCTCCCTGCACTTGAATAGCCTGATGAAACTTAGTTTGAAATATTGCACACATGTGATATGTCATTTTCAGGGACCATGGCATTTACTTCTGTAATAGGCTGTGCAGACTGAACCTGCATTTTTTGCCTGTAATACATTATCATTTTCAATATATTAGTTTGCTTTTTTTGATGGTCCCTACATCATTTAGAAACTTTGCAATGAACAATGCATCACAAATTGTGTTATTTTATCTTAACTCGTTCACTAAAAATAGATCTGATGTTGTTAATCTTCATTCATTCCTTACTGATGGGTTATTGGTTCCATCCTCAGAACCGAGCTGGCCAATATCAAGCTTGTGTCAGCCAAAAACTCTCAAGCCAAGGTCCTACCCAGAATGCTCTGCCCCCTGTTATCTCAGATCTCGTTTGCTGTGTTGCTGTACAGCCATGTCAAGCCACTCTCTCAGCTAGGTGTCTAAGTTTTTGAAAGTTTTATACATTGTTCTTACTTTAACATTTTTCACATAGTTACTACTAATATTTTTCTACCCTATCGTATACTTTAGACTCTCTCCCTTTAGTCTTTTTCCCTTTATTACCTTTTTCATACCTCTGAGGTAATTCTTCATTACCATCATTGGTAATCCTACCTTTTCCTCTTCTTACCCTTTTGCGTAGCCTTTCCTCTTCTTTTTGGTATTGTTCTTCTTCTCCACATCATGTTAGATAAGAAAAGTAGCATTGATTTTAAGCAGTGTAAGGATTGTGGCCGTAAGTTACCACTTTCCAATGGCCATGACATGTGTCTACTTTGAACTATGAAACTTTTTGACCAGGACTCTTAACAACAGGAAGAATAAATTAATATTGAAAAGTCTTCTCAAATCACCTTTCTCTGAAGCTATTTCTGGGTCAGAGGGCTCACCCCCTCCTGTTAAACGCTGTAAGAGGCATTCTTACTCTTCATCATCAAAGTTAGTCCCTTCTTCTCCCTCTGGAGATTGTAGGGAGTCGACTCATAAGAAGGTGAAATTGATTACTACTTTGGCGCTGCCACCTGTGACCCTGTCAGCTCCAGGCTCGGCACTGCCCCAAATGATTAGGCTCCAGCAATGTCTTCCTTATCGACACCGGCACTGGAGTTCCTAGTGCAGACAACTACAGCTCCAACAGTTCTGTCTCAGCCCTTACCGGCACCATCCATGCAGGTACAGTCCCCTTCGGCACCATTGGTACAATCCCCTTCAGCTCCAAGTATGAAGTTTCTGTCCTCCACAGTATAGACATTTTCGGCACCGACAAGTTCTTTGGTGCAGTCCTCGGTGCCGTCCTTATTACTGGTGCAGACACTTTCCTTGACGGCACCATACACATCGGGGAGGACTTTTGCCTTTACGGTGCAGACACCTTCAACTTATATGGCACTGTCGTTGGCGCAGACTACTTCCACACCATTTTCTTTGGTGCAGACATCCTTGGTTTGAGCCTCTGCACCTCACAAATTAGCAAGGACCAAGTATTCTCCTTGCTTGGATACATTCGCTGGTAATCAATATAGTCCTTTTCTAGAAAGGGCAGAATCGTCATCGGCTCTCTCTCTATAAGGTCATCCAGGAGCCTCGCTGAGCAAGATGTGTTGCGGCTTGTTGACCAGTTGCTTGTGGCCAGAGGTCTCTCTCACCTGTTGAAGTCCACGTTCCCTCCTTCAGGTGAACATATATCTCCTCAAACTCCAACTTACACTTCTCCTTTGACTTCTACCCAAGTTTCAAAGCCTATTACTCTGACAGCAACTTCCCTTCCTCCAACTCCAATAGTGGATCTCACTTTGGAACTGGAGTTGTCCTTGTAGCCATTAGTGCACTGGGCATTGGGCTCTTCTCATCCCAGTGGCTGTGTCATGGGGGAGGGTATTCCTGGTTCCATGCTGATTTTTTCTATGGCACCCTCCAGGAATCTTCTTTCTCGCATGGTTCACAGTCCTCTTGAGACTCCTGGTCTGGGGGTCGGCTTACTGGGTAGTGTGTGACCCTGGTTCTGAGGTTGTCATGCTCAGTAACAGGCTCCCATCCCTCCTTGGGCAGGCTGGCCTTCCAGGCCATGGAGAGGGCGCTTGCCTCCACTAGAAAACCCCACATGTTGGAGTCCTCTCCCCCTCTGAGCCGCAACTGTCACAAGCCACAACCATTGGACACCAGGCACAAGGGCTTCAGGTTTCTCCTCCTGAGGAGACGCCCTCTTTGCAGTCTTCCCCAGAACCTCTTACTGAGGAAGTACCCTGCAAAGCGTCATGCAAGAGGAAGCACATGGACTCCACTGAGGAGTCATTGACTGAAGATACGGATTTTGATGATGGGGAAGGATCCCCATGGTCACCCTCTGATGAGATGTCCTTTTTTGACATCCTCGAGATCCTTAGACAGAGGGGTGAATGGAAGTATTCTAATTCTTCCTCTGAGGAATCTGTATTCCTGCAGGCTTTTTGTACTCAGCCCCCTACCTCCTGGGTCACCCTGCCGGCCAATGAGCTCATATAGCTCATTGTCCAGTGTGCATGGAAGGCTCCTGACATCCTGGAAGTGATACCAAGGAGACCGGATAAAATATTATCGCCCCTGGCTGAGCACCCACATTGGTCACGAGGTCTTCCAGTAGATGCTATGGTGGTGGCGGCTGCAACTAAGAAGGATTTGGCAGAAGAGAGCCAAACTGTCCATCCACCCAACAAGGAGTCTCGGGCAATAGACAGACTAGGGAAACATGTGTTTTCTTCATCAACCTTCACCGTAAGGTCTTTGAAATATTTGGCAAACTTTACCAGGCATCAGAGGGATCTTATCAGCCAGCTCTCTGAAACCTTGGCAGGAGCTGTTTCTGACGATTTCCATGACATCGTGGTTCTCAGATAGCCACCCTAGAGTCCATTTCCAACTCATCCATGCATCTTATTTCTTACACAATGGAAGGAGCAGCTAGAGTGGCAGACGCGGGTATAATCACCATATGACATACCTGGATGCGCCTTTGCGACTTCACGGACTCTTTTAAGGCTTCCTTCATGAATGCCCCCATTGAGGCCACTTCTTTGTTTGGCCCTAAAGTGAGAGATACACTGGCAAGGTGCAAACAAGATGGCAAGACCCTGTCTGCTATTGGTGTCAGATACTCCACTCCTTAATGATTCTTCTCCAGAAATCAGAGGAACAGGAAGATGTGGCACAGGAAATCACAGGGCTTTTTCCGGGATGCACATGCTGAGTTCTCTCCTAGAGGCAGAGGGAGAAACTCCAATGGAAGATGCTCCTTTCGAGGCAGAGCAGGTTCACGAAACCAGGGTTACAGAGATTCTTTCTCTGGCCAACCCTATCAGTGTCGTGAAGCATTGCCTGACTGCTCACTTCTGGAAGCAGTCGGGGTCACTTCTCCTTGTACCCTGCTGCCTGGCAAAATATAACCACTGACTATTGGGTACAATGGATAAAATCCAGAAACTATCATATTCCCTTCCATCTTTGTGCAGTCTCATCCAGGAATTACTCGACATTCCACCCAGTCAAAGGGAAGCAGCAGCACATGAAATCCAAAACCTGCTACAAAAAAGAGTCATCCAGATGGTCCCCCCAGACCAGATAGGATCCGGATTTTACTCATGGTTTTTTTTAGTGCGAAAAAAGACAGGGGACTGGAGACCAATTCTGGATCTCAGCACACTGAACAAATTTGTAAAAACAGAGAAATTCCAGATGGTCACAGTTCAGTCTATTCTTCCTCTTCTGGAAGAAGATGATTGGATGTGCTCTGTAGATCTTCAAAAATGTGTATTACCACATAAAAATGAACAAACGCTCAAGAAGATACCTCTGCTTCTGCATATCAGCCAGTCACTACCAATTTTAAGCTCAGCCCTTCGGTCTCTCTACAGCCACCAGAGTGTTCACCAAATGTATGGCAGTGGCTATAGCTCACTTGCGACTTCAAGGATTCCAGGCATTTCTATATCTAGATGACAGGCTCCTCACCGCCCCCACCAAGCATCTACTGGAAGAAGCCCTGCACTACACTCTCTTCATAGCACAAAGCCTGGGAAGCACTATAAACTGGGAGAAATCCAACATGACCCCAGCTCAGTCTTTGGAATTCATCAGGGTACTGTTGGACATGAGAAATTGCACAGCATCTCTTCCGGACCACGGGCTTCAAAGAATAAGGCAACAGGTTCAACCACTGCTCTGTCTCCACAAATCTCTCATGTGATCTATACTCCAACTCTTGGGGTCAGTGGCAGCCTCGATCACCATTGTTCCTCTAGCCAGATTCCACATGAGACTCCTTCAGTGGTTACTTCTCACTCAGTGGTACCCTCTACAAAATCCCTTGTCTTTTCAGATAAGTGTAACTCAGAGATGCAAGCAAGATTTACTCTGGTGGACATCTAAAAATCCCCAACAATGGTCTCATCCCTGCAGCCCCCATCAATCGATAGCCACGGTGACCAAGGATGCCTCCCAGATGGGGTGGGGGGGGGGCTATATCAGGGAAACTCGGTCCAAGGCACCTAGTCAGAGACAGAGGCCTTTTGCATATCAATGTCCTGTAACTGAGGGCAGTGCTACTAGCGTTGCAAGCATTTCACTCCATCCTTCCATCACGTACTATTGTGATCCAATCAAACATGTCAGTGGTCTGGTACATCAACAAACAAGGGGGCACCAGGTCTTACCCATTATGCTGAGAGGCCTTGAGAATATGGCAATGGGTGATAGCTTTCAACCGCTTTCTAACTGCATTGCACATTCCCGTGAGCTCCAATGTGATAGCAGACAAATTGAGCAGGTGCATTCTGCAACCTCACGAGTGGTCCCTCAATCCTATGAGAGCAGTAAGAATCTTTAACCACTAGGGCCAGCCTTGCTGTGACTTATTTGCCTCCCCAGCCATGACTTATTTGCCTCCCCAGCCAACTACAAGTGCAGCAACTATTTTGCCCTGATCCCCCCCTAGGGGACAGTCACCAAGAGATGCCCTAGTCCACACTTGGCCCTCGGGTCTACTTTATGCTTATACACCTCTTCCTCTCATCTCCCAATTTCTGAAGAAAGCACAACAGCTGAAAAGTAAAGTGATCTCATTGCTCCATATTTGCCTTGACAAGTCTGGTTCCCCTTCCTCTGGCCTCACCTGCTAGATCAATCATGGATCCTCAATCCATCCCCAACGTTGATCTCCCATCCGCAGGGTCTGACTTACCCCAATCTAAGAACCCTGAAACTGACAGCTTGGTTTCTCCACTTCCAATGATTGCCAGGCAAGAAAACCTCTTGTCCCCTGTGCGCAATATTCATATTGCATCTCATAAATCATCCACCAGACTAGTCTATCTTAATAAATGGAAAAGGTTGTCTCTATGGGCAGCGAAAAAACAATTAGACCCCTTGTCAGCCCCAGTTTTGGTAGTTTTGGATTACTTAGCACATCTTTTCCACACTGGGGTGTCTGCCTCTACTATTCGTGTGCATTTAGCTGCCATCTCAAATTTCCACATTGGTTTTCAGGATTCTTCACTTATGTCACATAGACTCTGTAAGACTTTCTTGAAGGGGGTTATCCACTTAAAGCCTCCCTTTAGAGAACGGGTACAACCTTGGGATTTGGCATTGGTTCTGCAAGCTCTAACAGCCACCCCCTTTGAACCTGCATCTACATCTGATGTGAAATCTCTCTCTTGGAAAACTTTCTTTCTGATTGCTATCACATCGGCCAGATGCCTGTCAGAACTTCAAGCCTTGTGCATTAAACCTCCCTATCTTATCTTCCATAATGATAAGGTATCACTGAGAACTAATTCTTCCTTTTTGCCAAAAGTGGTGTCAGAGCGATCTATCAACCAGTCTGTTGAGCTCCCAGTGTTCTTTCCTAACCACTCTAACAAGGGAGAGTATTGCCTGCACTCCTTGGATGTTCATAGACAATTACATTTTTATCTGGATAGAACAAAATCTACGCGTAAGTCAGACCAACTGTTTCTGGCCTTTTCTGGATCTAGAAGAGGTCATTCAATCTCAAAAGTTACATTGGTTTCATGGTTGAGAAATTGTATTACCTTTATCTACAATGAAAACAACATCACTTTGCCTCACAGATTGAAAGCACATTCTACAAGATCTATGGCAACTTCAGCAGCTTTCCATGCTAAGGCTTCCCTCAATGATATTTGCTCAGCTGTGACTTGGGCCAAACCTCATACCTTTATTGGATTTGGCCTCCAGAGGCAGAGCTTTCTTTGGCTCCATGGTGCTCAGGAATGTCCTTCCATGAGGGCCACCCAGGGATACAGGTAGCTAGGGACTCTATCCCATCAGTAAGGAATGAACGAAAATTAACAACATCAGATAAAGAAGTTATGTCTTACCATAACATTCCATCTGTGTTGTTGCTCTTCGTACATTCATTACTTCCCACCCTCTGTCCCCTATCTGGAGGTTCCTGATTGATCTCATATACTCCTTTATTGTAGGTCTGTTATGACCAGAGGTAGCCTCTACTTTTGTCTATCAACTTGCAAACTCGATCTGAGGTAACAGGGAACAGAGCATTCTGGGTAGGGCCTTGGCTCGAGAGTTTTTCTCTGACATGAGTTTGATATTGGTAGGCTCGGTTCCGAGGATGGAACCGATAACCCGTCAGTAATGAATGAATGAAGATCAACAACACAGGTGGAATGTTATGGTAAGACATAACTTCTTTTTTCACTCTAATCCCTGTCTTTGTTGTATAGTTAAGCATGCCAGGCTGATTCAGAAGTGCCAAAATACAGAATGATTTTGTGATACAGATGGTTACAGCAATCACAGCAATATGAATAGCATGTGTTGCAGAACTTGTTTTCCATACTGTGTCATTTGGGATGAAGGTTGGCAATTAGTCAGTTAGTTTCACAAGTACTGGTTGTTCTATTTTCTATAGGGTTGTGCTGGCAAGGAGGATGTGTGTGTGTGTGTGTGTGTGTGTGTGTGTGTGTGTGTGTGTGTGTGTGTGTGTGTGTGTGTGTGTGTGTGTGTGTGTGTGTGTGCGCGTTTGTGTATGTACGCATGTCTCTGTGTATCGTGAATACTGTATACATAGGGGCATAGAGTGTCTTGTCTCCTGTATAAACGTGTTGAAATGTTTAGGTGCTCTGATAAGCTGAGGTTTAGATTTCTCTGGCTATTTCAATAAGGCATGTAGTAGATGAATGAGAGCAGGTATGTTGGAGTTTTGTTGAGGTGACCATCACTGAAGTGACTGTGACAGTTTGACTCAGTAAAACAGTCCTGTTTTCATTGCAAATCCAGAGAGCAAAGCTTTGCACAAAACATAGTATACTGTTGCAGCATATTACTAGCAAAAAGACACACTGCATTAAGTATATAAATTTCAGTCTTAAAAAAACAGAAACAGAAACAGAGACAAAGTAAAGTATACAACTATGAGTAAAAAAGTCAAATTCAGGTGCAATGTATCTGAACAGTTTAGTTTTGTAAGAAGAACTTATGTGTGTGTGTGTGTGTGTGTGTGTGTGTGTGTGTGTGTGTGTGTGTGTGTGTGTGTGTGTGTGTGTGTGTGTGTGTGTGTGTGGTTTCCATTAAATAGTTTAATTTGTGATGAAACTGAGGAGAAAAAATAAAGGGTTAAAATTACAGATTT
Organism: Protopterus annectens; assembly: GCF_019279795.1. NCBI lineage: Eukaryota > Metazoa > Chordata > Ceratodontiformes > Protopteridae > Protopterus > Protopterus annectens. The sequence continues at coordinate 217,726,188 of NC_056750.1, read as the reverse complement.
AGACTGTGTGCAACAGTAAAAGAAAGCACTATACAGAATGTGTGTATTGAGGAAAAGCTCACAGATGCATGTAGTTTAGTACAGAGTAGGAAGACTATCCCAGGGATTCAGAAATATTCTTATCCCTCAAGTAAATTGCCCACTGAAGGTAGGTTAGTTTAAATAACAATGAGAAAAGGGAATTCATAGAAAGCTATGGTGCTATGAGAAACACTTCATTATTGCCTTATTGGCATAGCTCTGAATCTTCTTTATTTAACACTAATGCTATCAGACCTGACACTGATAATGTTTCCCTGGTGGTCAGTATATTGAGTTGACAAAGGCACCCCATGTACACTCACACACACACACACACACACACACGCACGCACGCACGCACACGCGCGCGCGCGCACACACACACTAACATCCTCCACCCCCCCATGTTTTAGCTGACCTTACCTACATTGTGTCTGCATCTATAGGAGTGAATGGGTGATCACCATATTTTGACAGTGTTTACTTTTAACCCTAGTAATCATATTTTACCATCAAGCAAACCCTCTATCTCCAGGCTCTCTCAAGTAGGAAATGTCAACAGTAGGGTTATCTATGAACTGAAAAGATTTACTGCAATGGGGAAGCCACCCATGTTAAGACTTCTCACTAGTGGTAGGCGTTTCTGTATTCCAGCCTATGTAGTTTCTTCAGGAGTATTATTTAAAATAGTGGTGTGCAGGCAGAAATAGTGAATTTCTTAAGGAAATGATATGGTGACACTGACAGCTAACTCTATTTAAATTGTTATAAATAGGCATATATAACTGTAGAAATGGAGTAGGGTTTAATTTAAGGGTTGCTATGATCTACTGAACATGGGAGTGGAAAACTGTACCAACAAAGCTGATGAATCAGGGGTGGGCTGGGGAATTGTAGGTGGGAGGGAAGTGAAGCAGGCCAGACCAGATCTTTCATCACTGTGTCTCAGTTAGTCTGGGCTTGTACAGAAATGGAGACTAGAGCTGGTATGGGGAAAAATTAAAAAGTGATCCTAAGTTTAGGGAGGCTACTGCAAGGAGTGTGGAGAGCTATTATGGAGTAGCAAAACCACTTTCTGTCTATAATGAAAGTAATTTTAACTAATGAGGTAATTAAATGACAAATCCACATTTACAGCACTAAGATATCATAGGCTATAACAGGATTGTACAGAAACAGTTTTCCAGTATTAATATTACTGGAAGATCAATCAAGCTGCTGCAGCAAAGACTACTGCATCCAGAGTGCAATTCAGCTATCCACTGCAAAAGGAAAAAAATACATTATTAAGTAATTTTTGGAAAGTAGTATTAGACTGAAGTAAGTTCTGAGTATGCTGTTTGTGGGATACTTGTTGCTTATATACCTGCAGTTGATAGAGTCTTGCACAATACATTTCATAGCACTTGGCTCTTTTGAGGTTGGCAATACTTAAATAATATTACACTTACTTTAGTCTGCCAAAAAATCCAAAACAGAACATTCACCTTTTTGGACTAACAATGAGTAGAAGGTATGAACTAATGGATGGGAGGTCAAAGAATACAGGGTAGGCATTCACAATTCCTCAAATAAAAAAAAAAACTGAGGAATTACAATACTCTAGCAGTAGCTAGTATTCATACAATATGCATCTTCATTAATTGGAAAAAAACAATGCTGATGAATTGCTGTTCCAGAATCAAGACGTAGGTGCTGGAAGTTGTTGAAGTCTTGGGGGCGGAGGATGAGAGGGGCACTTAGTGATCTAAAAAGGGCAATTTTTTATAACTATTTAGTAATACAACATAAGTTTACTTGGAGGCCATTTTAAGCCTAGCCAATTCCCGTTTGGTGCTTGAATTAACATTTTCTGATTGGTCTTACCTATCCCATGGCTGATAATTGTATATTAGCCCTAGTGAGAATAACCATGATCATACCATAGATAATTTGAGGGGACCCATGTAAGGGATACAGCATTTAGGAACTGCATCTATCTTTAAAAAGCATGAGAGGCAATCCTGGAGTACATTTTCTGTTACCCATCCTTAGATCCAAGTTGCATTTGAATATGGATGGATGAGCTTTGTTTTATTTTTATGGATAGTCTGTTCTGGAACAGTGGTAACCTCTGTGATATATATCCATCTCTCCACAACATTCAGTTTAGATACCTGTACTTAGTATTTCTGATGCTATTTGACTTGCTGATGTTCAGTAGGTCCATCTGTACTAGGTCAGAGGATGCCTTGTATGCCAGACATGTCACCTCTAAGCACTCTGTAGGATACTGAGTATAGTAATAAATCTTTGAGGTGGTCCATGAAAGACCTATTGTTTAGGACTTGTATCCTATTAGTAAGGTATCTCTGAAGGTATTCCAATTGTTGCATGGGGCTGGACAGATACATGCCAAAGTGGGCATTATACAAAATGACTGACCTAAGGAGAACTTTGTAAAGGTGGATAACAACATCTCTAGAGCTAGTCGCAATCAATTTGTTTATAAGCTGTGCAATATAGAAAGGTTTTCTTATGACTCTGGGCACATGTTGGTCAAAAGTTAGGTCATGGTACACACAAGTTTCCAAATGCCAAACAATTGGGTCAGTTCTCAGAGGGTATTGTCATGATTTTGACACCAGTTATTATTTGGGACAAACCTTCCTGCATGCTTAAGTCATTTGGGGATTCAATAACTGCTCCTAACTTGCAGTTGTCTCAGACTTAGTCAGCCAAAGCCCTTTGGTATTTCCTTTTACTTTTGAGATGTATATGCCAAACAGAAAAAGTCTCAGCACCGAACCCTAGCGGACTCCATTGGTGACTGGTCTCTTTCCCCTATTTTGATCTCCTGCATCCTGTGAGCAAGTTGGCAATCCAGCTAGTGATGCAAGTGTTTTCTCCTACATTATTCATCTTTTCTACTACACCTGAGTAGGGGATTGTGTCAAAAGGCTTGGCCAGGTCAAGGTAATGTGATGTGAAATGTTTTACCTTCATCCATTGCTTTGGTAACAAGATTAAAGCTTAACATTTGCCACTGATTTTGAGCCTTTCTCACTTTCCTCTGGGCTGTTTTCAAACACATTTTTTGGGCTATGCATACATGTATGCATTTTGTGATTCCCTTTCCTGATTGTATTAAATTATATTCCTTGTATAATACAGCACCAGTTGTTAGAATGTATTTTAAATTTGCAGTTTTGAAGAGTCTTCTAGTAAGCAATGAAACAAAATGTATGAACCAGTAATGACAAAACTAGCCATTTCAGAAAATTTCAACCATAAAAGGCCACTCAAACTTCTGTCAACACAATTCACCAATATCAATAAATATGCAAATGTCTGCAGAAGTCAGTCATCTAAATAGTTCCACATTAAAGGGATCTCTAACTAATGAAGAGGTTGCTGCTAGGAAACAACTTTATATTTCATTGTTTCATCTACAAATAAAGTAGCTGTTTCCCTTGAAGAATAAATTGCCTATATTACATTAAAAAATTATAAGCTAGTAATATTGCAATAGGGAATGGATGGCAAACTGATAACAGGTTCATAGTTACTAGGTATATCTGCCAAAGAGGACATTCTCAGGACTGCAGCATCCATCCCCTTTAAAAGTACAACACAGTACAGTATCAGCAATGCATCTATATACTGTGGGAGTAGAACCCACAGCCTTCTGCATCAAAAGTAAGGCTACTACCTGTTGTGCTACTAACAATGCAAACAGACTTGGAATAAGCAGCTCTAAACTTCTCTTCCTCTGAAGCTCTCAGCTCCTTGTAAGTTTTTTTATTTAACATTTGTTTACCAGGAAAGTCCGACTTGGAACAAAGTCCATTTTCAGCAGAGGCCCAGGGAGAAATGCTCCAGACACATGTCTTTGTAACATGGGAGGAAACCAGAGCAAACCCATACAAACACAGGGCAGACATACAGACTCCACATAGATGGCAGCCCAGTCAAGAAATGAAGCAGGCAACCTCTTGCTGTGAGACAACAATAGTACCATTGCACCATCCACTTGACACAACTAAATCTCTCAGTTTCACAGCAGAAGAAATCTGGAAAAAGCCAAAATTTATTTGGGGGGGGGTCAAAGGCCCAAAACCAGGGACACATTTTAAATATTGCTTGTATAATCTTAGAAAGTTGCTAAAATAGTGTTTTGTGTTACCATGTGTTTCCAAACAAGACAGGAAGACTGAAGCTTAAAGCGCTTTCATCATTTAGTGAATTCTGTTCTCATTGATTAATATAGATGGTTGAGAGCTATGGACTCAACTCCCTATTTTTTCTGAAGACCATGTAATGTTTCATGAAGTATACAACATGTAGTCTGGTGGAAATTGTGTTAGGTTTCACACAGGTGAGAGCAAATCATGTCTTACTGAATAAAACCATAAAACACTGGGATGAACCTTGAGTGACCTTATATGTGTATGTGTGTTGTGGGGGACGTATTTGGCAGTTCACAAAGGCAAGATGGTACAGTAGAGAACACTGGAGTGGAGACAGCATTTATGTAAATCTACATGTTAATATTCCTCACACAATTACAAACATTGTTATGCACATGAAGAATAAGGAAAGCTGTGTGAAGTAAACACTCAAAATACTGTGGTCCCAACAATACAGTTATTTTTTACAAACAAATAATATAGCTGACTCACAACATGCCAATATACTCACAGCTAGCAAGTACAATTGTGTCAGACAGTGCTCTGTATCCCTCATTACTAACCTCAGATATTAACAAATGTGGTCATATGTTCCTACACACACACACACACACACACACACACACACACACACACACACACACACACACAAACACACACACACGCACGCACGCACGCACACACGCACAGACATACACACACACACACACACACTTCATAATGGAGCCCAAGCAGCAGTTTCATAACAAATAATGGAGCCCAGCAGCAGTTTCATAACAAATAACAGAGCCCAGCAGCAGTTTCATAACAAATAACAGAGCCCAACAGCAGTTTCATAACAAAATAAATGGAGTAGTGCTTACTGTGAGTGACTCTGGCAGTAATGATGTGATTGGGAGCCTGCGCACATTTGTGTTTAAAATTCATGTTAGTATGTGTGCGACACATGCATGAGTCCTCTGTTGGGTCCTAAAACAGGTCTTGCAGCTGTAAAAGTGTGTGTGGGGGGGGGGTGCTTCCTCCGCCTTGCTCTATGGTTCCGGCGCCTATGAATCAGGACCAAACCTTTTAGAAAAAGAGAGGGTTGGTATACAGCAGAATTGAAACAGCAAAGCTCTCCACCCTTAAAAGCACATATCACAACCTGAAGGCTTGTAAATAACTATCCCGTAAATGTAAGGGCACACCTAACAGTATTTGTAAGTATGCATACACATGGTACTAATGCATGCATTTCAAAATATTAAAAACATTGTACAATAGTTGTCAACACTATACTAGGAATATCTGATAAATATCTTCAGCAAGTCAAATTACCATAATACTAGATATGATTCAGGCTAAACCACTGTGCATATGCTCATCAGTCCTCAATCTAATACGTGCATGTGACAAGGCCATTATGTAAGTTGTTTAGCCCAATATTAATCTGTAGCATACAAATACAGAATTATTGTTTTGAATCTGCATCCCTATTACAGAAAAAACTAATCTAGAAATTATTTTCTTACATTCATATTCTTTGGCTTTGACTTAAAATTGCCATAAGTATAAGAAATAACACAAAGAACATCAACCCAAAATAGCCTCACACATTTCTTTTAGAAATGTATATACAACATACTTTAGGGTTATTTAACAGCAGACGGCATGCAGTTCATAAATCCATCTGCTGGTGGTGGGATATTTTGCAGAATATACATGAAAAGCATGCTACACAAACCTTCTACTGACAGTACTGTTCTGACCATCTTGAAATCATCTGAAGCCTCCCATAATCCCACCAACAAAGCGCCAACACGTTTCACTATTGAGTCAATCACAGCCCAGTGTCTCTATATCCGACCTGCATCATTCTTCTCACACCCACCAGTAAGCTTGTCAATGATCAGAACAACCCCCTCCATGCCATTGAGTAGAGCTCCAAACTCTCTGTGATCTTATTTTGCTATCAATGATCAGAGTCATCTGTCTGTCATCAGTAGGACTGCCTACAATCTTGCTCATGCCTACCCCTCAACCTTTCTATCAGCAGATGATAGCATTCAACTGATCGACGGCTGTTACACCTCCATCCTGCATGCCCATGCTAGTGGTGATTGATTAATGAGACAGATGAGTTTCTTACCATTCACCTATTTGGTGTCTCTCTAACACAGCTTAGCTGTCCTGTCAACAACTTGATTCTGCCTTAAAATGCCAGGTTGATGAAAACCCTTTAACCACCTCATCCAAAATCATAAAAGTGATCAACCATCCCCTGAATTAATTACTCCAAAATCAGTTTTTCCTCATCCCTGTTCATTTTTCCTAATCCTTGATCATCCTCTTATTCCTCACATAAATGACTTGTATACCAGTTCCCAAGGTGCTCAATCTTCATGGTCTTTCTTGTGAAGGCATACCACAACAGATCTCACTGACATCTTATTACACCTCACTGAATCCGGATCCTCTATATGATTTGCTTTAGCACACATCCTACCCAATTACACAATTCTGTGCCACGCTAAGAAAATCCATCTTTTCACCTATTTCACACCCTAACCCCATCCACTGAGACCCCAGCATTAAAGAACACTGATCTCAGTGTTTGCTGAGTCTAAACTTTAATCAGTAAAAGACAATATATTGATAAGTACCAAGCCAAGCATAACTAGGCATTTGCAATAAAGAACATCTTGAACATGTTCAAAAAAGTGACAGCATGTCAATGGTTTAAGTACAATAGCTTTGTGGCCTTATTCATTTATTAACTTTTTGAACAGGCATTCTCTCAGTTATTATAGCTGTTAATGATAGTTATAGAGATATAGGTTGTATAGAAAGATTTATAATGTCTAACAAATTATAAATGATGAAGTCATTGATTGTTAATTAAACAAGAGCCAAACTTGAGTACTAAATAACAATAATAAAAACCTTATAAACAAACAAGCATTAATAAACTGGAAAGAGTACAGTGGACAAATTTACTAAGGACATCCACGTATGTGAAAATTTAACTTATGAAAAACTAAAATATCTCTGAACTTGTACAGTGTCTCATGTAGACATTCAAGAGGAGATCTTACTCAGGTATATAAGGCATTTAGAGACAACTACCTCTGAGAATGTTTGGGGTTAACAAAAAGTAGAAGAGAATTATCAGACAACCTATGTTGGAGATGCTATATGAATAAGAAGTGCACTAACTGGTTCTCTGAGAGAGCAGCTGATGCATGGTACAGACTACCAAATTACATTAAAGCTAGCAATAGTTTAGATATTTTTAAAAATAGTCTGGACACTTATTATGGGGACAACTGTGTTGTTATATTGGCAGGCTAGAAGGGCATTATTGCCCGTTGTTGAAATATTTGTATGTTATGTCTGTATCTATATGTGTATATATATATATATATATATATATATATATATATATATATATATATATATATATATATATATATATATATATATATATATATATATATACATATATATATATATATATATATATATATATATATATATATTGATATATAAGTTCAGTAGAGTTTGTTGCATGAAAATATTTGCATTACATGAGGATTTATGATCCTATGATTAGTGAAATTTTCATCCCCACTAAATATGGAGTAATGTAAATGGGGAACTTTCAGTTTTAATGTCTTATTTGATACTAAAGTACCTTAAAGTCTTCTACTATATTTAATATATAGTATGCAATTTACAATCATACAATTTTTGAATCTATGAGATAATCTTGCTTGTTGCAGCTGAAAAAAACAATGAAAATTATCATTGTGCAGTCCAGAAAAGCATTATTGCTGTGTAAAAGACACTACATCTGAAAATAAATTAGTTTGTGCCACTGTTTATTCATAGCCAAGTCAAAATGATGGCTCTGGTCCCAGCATTCTTTTACACACATTTTTGCTTCAGTGTCCCATTTACCAAGATGAATTTAACAGAGATTTATGGAGCACTATCAGAAACTAGAGAATTATTTATATTTCTATTTTATAATTATAGCCATCATATTTTTGGTTTATGTTTTTCCAACATTTTATGCAGCAATGCATTAGTACCCCTTAGCTCTTTTTCACCTGGAGGAGAAAACAACTCTACGGGTTGTTGTAGTCTGTGTTTTCGGCTCCCTGTCTAGTTGAAGGAGCTTATGTGGAGTGTTGTGATTATATGGATCATTATGACTTTTTTCAGTCATTGGTGGTTTCTACAGATGCATTGTGATTAATTTCTATAAATCAACACAAAAAGAGTGTTAGTAGACCAAAACCTAGCCTCCAAGGAGAATAAATATCACACACAAAGATGGCAAAGCAAACCACTCCAAAGATAATAAAGGCAATCAAGCAAACCACACGTTTCAAACAAAGAACACTTTAACAAAAATAACTAAATAAATATATTAAATCACTGACAATGCACAGTGCATACTCCAAGACATAATCCCAGAGCACAGAAATAAAAAAAAACATGTTTATGCCACATACAAGCTCCACTGAACTCCCTGTACCCCTGCTACTGATATATACCAACTGAGAGATTGCACAACACCAGGGAAAGGGCATAGTCTCCATCTGCGGTATTATACTGATCTTGTACCAATATCAACAGCTTCTTGTTGACCAAATTAAGCAGACAGGAAATCTGTCAACTAAACCACCAGTTGACCAGCTTTTGGGACTAATATACGTAGATAGATAGGTATAGATTTATTGGTTTGTAGATAAATGATTATGATTTAGATAAAGATATATATGTATATATATATATATATATATATATATATATATATATATATATATAAATATATACGATTTAGCTAAAGATATATATATATTTATATATATATATATATATATATATATATATATATATATATATGTATATTTATATATATATATATATATATATATATATATATATATATATATATTTCTGTGTGTGTGTGTCTGTGTGTGAGTTTAGATATATACATATATATATATATATATATATATATATATACATACATACATACATACAAGCATACATACATATATATATATATATACATATACATATATATACATATATTTATATATTTATATATCTATATATATATATATATATATATATATATATATATATATATATATACACACACACACACACACACACACACACACACACACATAAATATATGACCATTTTCTACTTGGGGTCGGGGTGTCATGTTAACTGTCTTCATCTCTCTCTATTCAGCACCATTCTCCTACCTTGTTTGACAGTCATGCCTGACTGCTGCAGGCCTTCTCTCACACAATCCATCCACATCTTTGCTGAATGCCCTCATTTCCTTATGCCTTCTTTATGTCTGTCCTAAATCATCTTCACCAGATTGTCTTCTGCTTTTCTGCACTTGTGTCTGAACCAGCATAATCTGTTCTCTTTGACTTTGTCCACAAATAGAGCTGCTTTGGCTTCTGCTTTTATCTCCTCATTTCTTCATCTGCCCCACAGTGTGCATCCTACAACCCATCTCAGACACTTCATCTCCATCACCTCTAGCTTCCTCAGCTGATCTGCCTTTACTGCCCAGGTTTCTGTACCATACAATGATGCCTGTCGTAAAACTGTTTTGTACACCTTACTTTTCAGCTTCTTTGGCATACTTCTGTCATATGGTACACCTGATAATCTGTGCCACTTGGCTGCAGCTCCTGTTATTCTAGCCCTGATCTGCTCATTCAGACTTCCCTTCTCCTCAACCATCCCTTCCGGATACTTGAAGGTGTTAAAGTGTTCCAAAATTTTCCTTTCTATCTCAATTTTCAGCTTCTTCTGATTTCCTCATTTGCTGCTATTACCACTGTCTTATTTGTTCTCAGTTTCATCCCATGTACCTTCAGTTTTGTATTCCATTCTCCAATCATTTGCTGAAGTTCTTGCACAGCGTCTGTTTGTAATGCCAGTTTGTTGATCTGTCCCTTCCATCCTGTTTGCTAATGTATTCCATCATCAGTATGAACAGCAGTGGGTGCATAGCTGAACCTTGATGCACACACACTTCACTGGGTCCTTGTGCATAACATTCACTAATTCTACCAATGTTTATGGGACATTGAACCACGTCAGAAATGCTCAAATTAGCTCTCTTGGGACATTGTAATATGCTTTCTCTGTGTCTAGAAATGCACAGTTGGACTCTTTGCTCATCTCTAGCTTCTTCTGAACTGTCTCACTGCAAACATTGGGTCAGTTGTTCTGCTTCCTAATTTGAATACAAATTGCTCATCTCCCATCTTACTTTCAACTACTCTGCATATCCGTTTATCAGTCAGCCTCTCAAGAAGTTTCATGTACTGTGACAGGAGTTTGATACCTATGTACTGCCTACAGTTGTGAATGTCCCCTTTGTTCTTGAATTCTGGCACTAGTATATTTATTCTTCAGTCATCTGGGATATACCTTTCTCTCTGCACTCGTATATGTATCCCCAGGAGCCATTTCTCCCCTATTTTACCAAACATATTCATCATATCTGCTCTGACCTCATCTGAGCCTACTGTTTTCCCTGACGTCACTTTTCTTAGTGCTGTTCTTACTTCTTTTATGATAGGTCCCTCCTCTTCTCTCATTGCAGGCTGTGTCTGAGGCAGAACAGTTTTGGTGTGGTTTTCTTCATTCAGAATCTGCTGGAAGTCCTCCTTCCATCTGCCTTTTATGTCCTGGTGACTATTGAGCAGGTTGTTGCTGGGGTCCCTTATGAAGGGTGTCTGTCTTCTTTATCTTTCTTCTTTGACTTGCAACTTGATATAGTTTCTTTATGTCATTTACTGAGTCACTTTCCAGAATTTGGTAGAGTGCCTCTGACTCCTTGTTCTTTACTATTGCAACTCCTTTCTTAGCCTTTTTGTTAGCTAACCAGTATTCCTTCCTAGATTGGTCCATCCTTTCTATCTCCCTCTTTTTCTTGTGCTCCTCCTTTCTTTTGATGACTTCCTGGACTTCTGCATTCCACCACCAGTTTCCTTATGTACCTTATTTCCACACCTGGCTTGGCTGCGTATCTGGCCTATAGTCCTTACACATGCTGTTGTGAGGTGCTGACATTTTTCTTCAGCTCCACCTATTTTCTCTTCTTCTTGAGGTGCTAGAGCCCTAAGTATTTCCTTGAACTGTGGTGCATTTTCCACAGTCAACTTCCAGGTCTTCAGTCTGGTCTCTGTTGACCTTAGAGCCGTTTCTGACTGCTGCTTGCAGCTGATTGTGCTAACCACTGGTTTAAGCTGTGGGCCAACTGTTTCACTGGGGAGGCCTTTGCAATCTCTGATTCTTCCTCCAGGCCCTTTCCATAACAGGAGGAAATCTACCCGAGTTGCATGTTGGCCACTCTAGTATCTGATTTTGTGACTGTCTCTCTTTCTGAGCCATGTGGTCTCGCCTTTATTCCTGTTGTCCCACTCATGTCGACCCAAGCAGTCCTCATGTCTTGTTCTGTCTGTCCCAATATGTGTTTTCAAGTCACCCATTATCAACAACAATTCATGCTGTCATGCTTTATCTACTAGAGCCTGCAAATGTTGTCTGAATGCATTCTTTTCCTGACAATCACAAGCCTGCTGTGGGGCATAGGCTGAGATTTTGAATACTGCCTATCAGTAGGCTGCAATCTGATTGCAATTAGACTGTCACTAACTGAATATTAGACTCAGTATCCCAAGCTAAGTGGCTTTGCTACACTGCCCTTCCATCTTATCTCCTGGATGTCCAACCCATGCCATCATATCATCCACTTCCAAGATGTGTCCTGTCAGTGAACTTACATTGAGTGTAGCAATTCTTAATTCATGTTTGGCTATCCCGGGTAACCCTGGCATAGGTTGGAGTAGGCTGAGTCCTCAATCCACTCATCACAGGCAAATACATATTCCAATTTGGTGACATTAGTCAACACAACTGAAAAACTTAGAGACATATTTTACACCATCGAGTGGGTAGCCCTGCCACTGCACACATTCTGTGATCCATTTTCTCCTGTCTTGAAGATACTACACACCACAGTATATACCCAATGCAGTTAATCCATACAACTCTTCCCCCTATAGAATATCACACGGAGACTGTGCAACTGCCCACAATCACAGGAAATTACTAGGCTACTGGCCCTAGGGCCCTTAAAAGCCTACTAAGCTCTTACCCATATTTCCATGATCAGTCCCTGTCCAAGAATGACACAGATGGAACCCCCTAATCATCCAGATTGTGTTTGAAGAGAATGAAAGAGGTGCTCTGTTTGACATGAAGTGGGAGTCTGTTCCAAAGGTGTGGTAACCTCTGGGAGGCAAATCTGTCCCTCCAGCAGGTTTTATTAATGTCACATACCAAGTTAAGGTCTTTAGAGCGAGTAACCCATTATACAATTTCACTTGTGGATATGCAGCATTAACAATAAAGCAGGGTCAGAGATTGCCTTATATGCAAGCCAGAGAGCACCTCTGAGAAATCTATAAGAAACAGAATAAAGTGACAGTAATTTCAGATGATCCCAATAGGGCAAATGCTGAAGACCTTGAATTTTCTTTGTGAGGAACCTTTGTGGTTCCTTCAATTGCTGCAGGTGCTTGGAAAGGTACATACCAAAAGGGGCATTGTACTCAATTATTGGCCTGATGAGGGAAGAGTACAGGGAGGTTATAACTTCTTTTTTTCTGGAGGCAATGCCCTTACTTATGAGATGAGCAGTATGGAATGCCCTTCTCACCACTGTGGAGACATGGTGGTCAAAGGTAAGGTTGCTGTCAACTTGTGTGCCCAGATCTCTCACTGCTAAGTGCATACTTAGGGTGTTGCTATTGATGTGCTAATTAGCAGGAACATTGTTTTTACCAAAAGGAATGATAATACATTTTTTACATTGAGTTTAAGGCCATGACTTTGACACCAATCATTTGTTTGTGTAAGACCCTCTTGCAGGATGTTGACATAATTTGGAGATTCTATGACTGCTCCCAGTTTGCAGTCATCAGCAAACTTTGTCAGTCACAAACCTTTAGTTTTTGCTTGTATAGCAGAAAAATAGATTCTAAACAGTAAAGGTCCTAGGACCGATCCCTATGGAACACCGTTGGTTAGAGGTCTGCTGTTGGAGGTGGATTCCCTTATTTTGACTGTATGAGTTCTATCAGTGAACCAGTTAGTGATTCACCTAACGATATAAGGGTTGATGCCTAGTTGGGTGAGTTTGTCAGTGATGTCTGAGTGGGAGATAGTGTCAAACATCTTGACTAAGTCCAGATAGGCTGTAAGCACAGATTTCCCTTCATCCAAGGCCTTGGTGACTGTCTTGAAGAGGTCCACCAGGTTTAACAGACATGATCTCCCTTTGACAAATCCCAACTGAGTAGTGTCAGTTGTTTGGAGATTAACTATATCTTGTGTGAGTTTGAGATGGAAATACTCAACATGGTTTTTAAGAGGTAGGAGAAACCCAAAAGATACACAGGGAGAGCATGCAAACTCCAAACAGGAATTGGCCAGAGATCAGAATCAAACCTTGTGCTTTGTGCATGGGAAGTGAAGATCTTAACCTTTATGGCAACTGGCATATGCGTGTGTTTATATCTATCTATCTATATATATATATATATATATATATATATATATATATATATATATATATATATATATATATATATATATATATATATATATATATATATCATCATCTTCTTTTGGCTGTTCCCATTAGGGGTTGCCACAGCGGATCACCTGTATCCATTTCTTCCTGTCCTCTGCATCTTGCTCTGTCACACCAACCACCTGCATGTCCTCTCTCACCACATCCATAAACCTTATCTTAGGCCTTCCTCTTTTCCTGTTACCTGGTAGCTTCATCCTTAGCATCTTTTCCAAATATACTCCGCATCCCTTCTCAGCACATGTCCAAACCAACGTACTCTTGCCTCTCTGGCTTTGTCTCCAAACCTTCCAACCTGGGCTGACCCTCTAATATACTTATTCCTAATCCTGTCCACCCTTGTCACACCCAGTGCAAATCTTAACATCTTTAACTCTGCCACATCCAGCTCAAACTCCTGCCTTTTTGTCAGTGCTACTGTCTCCAACCCATATAACACAGCTGGTCTCACTACCCTCTTATAGACCTTCCCTTTCACTCTTACAGGTACTCATCTGTCACAAATCACTCCTGACACTCTTCTCCACCCACTCCATCCTGCCTGTACTCTCTTCTTCACCTCTCTTCCACACTCACCGTTACTCTGAACTATTGACCCCAAGTATTTAAACTCATCCACCTTCGCCACCTCTACTCCTTGCATCCTCACCATTCCTCTATCCTCCCTCTCACTCACACACATATATTCTGTCTTAGTCCTGCTGACCTTCATTCCTCTTCTCTCTAGAGCATATCTCCACCTCTCCCGGGTCTCCTCCACCTGTTCCCTACTCTCACTACAGATCACAATGCCATCTGCAAACATCATAGTCCATGGGGACTCCTGTCTGATCTCGTCTGTCAACCTGTCCATCACCATTGCAAATAAGAAAGGGCTCAGAGCTGATCCTTGACGTAACCCCACCTCCACCTTAAACGCATCCGTCACTCCTACCGCAGACCTCACCGCTGTCACACTACCCTCGTACATATCCTGTACCACTCTTACATACTTCTCTGATACTTCTGACTTCCTCATACAATACCACAACTCCTCTCTAGGCACCCTGTCATATGCTTTCTCCAAGTCTACAAAAACACAATGCAACTCCTTCTGACATTCTCTGTACTTCTCCATCAACACATATATAGACACACATACACACACGCACATGTATGTATATATATATATATATATATATATATATATAGATATATATAGATATATATATATATATATATATATATATATATATATATATATATATATATATATATATATATATATATAGATAGCTATATATATATATATATATATATATATATATATATATACATACATATATGTGTGTGTGTGTGTGTGTATGTGTGTCTATATATGTGTGTGTGAGTGTATATAGATAGATATAGAAAGATATACTCCTTGAATAAATGGCATCACATTTCATCTGATTTGTATGTAGAAAACAGACCCCTTGGGGGTACAAGTAGGAGGACAGAGGACAAACAAATTAGCATGGACACCTGGAATCAGTCTTGAATTACATTAAGCTCTGTTTGCATTCCTTGACATACCCATATTATTCTTCTATATGTTAAACTCCCATTTGGAACATTCAGTGTATGAGGTCCATCTTCTAGACTGTACAATGAATATTAAATACTTCTGTTCAAAAGTATCATATTTCAGTTAATATGTAAAGTCACTACAAGGAGAACATTTGATTTTTTTATTAACATGGTTCACAAGGTTGTATAGTGCACCTTTCCAAAAACTAAAGTACAAGTATTAAAAATTACTATATTACAGTGTCAGCTTCTGACTGTCAAAATACATTTTTTTTCACAAATTTTCACAAAACTGTCTTTTCTTATAGCTTTTCTTTTATATAACTGTCATAAAACCTTTACTGTTTTCATGATTTTCACATAAAACAAGCAATATATACATTTAAGTGCACAATGTTATGTATGCAGTAGAAATCATCACTGCAATCAGAAAGAAACATTTCAAGATATATAATTTATTTATTTATTTATTTGCATTTGTTTTCCAGGATAGTTTACTGGGCCGATGTGAGCCCATTTTCAGTGGAGGCCCGGGGAGAAAAGCTCCACATCAACAAACACATACAATAGAAGAGCCACAGGTGAATGCACAAAGGTAAAAGAATGACAATAATAACTACATTCATTAGAGTACATATAAGAGATACAGTTGAATACATAGATCAGATGTCACAGTTAAATATACTAAGATAAACATGTCAACAACTTAACTTCTAGTAAGGGAGTTAGCATAATAACAACTTGTGAAGATGCATTCTGCAAGATGCATCCCAAAAGGGTCTATATCAATTCAATGAAACAGCACATCATCGAATACAACAACCTCGAACTTCTAACCATGAAATCTAAAAACATCGAAAGCTCAGAACAGCAAATTTTTTCCCTAGGAAAAAATTCACTGTTCCGAGAAACACACAGACAACACAAGCACACCAAAAAAACAGCAATCCACACACATACACTTAAAATCCTACATCTACCCTACACTAAACTGTACATACAGTACTATCTATCCACTATCCTTAACCCAAACCCTAACCCTAATGTCCGTCACTATCGCACACTCACCTCACCCCGCACCCTAACCCTAACTCACATACCCTGCCCTAACCCTAAAGTCTATCACTATCACACACTCACCTCACTCATGCCCTAACCCCAACTCACATACCCCGCCCTAAGCCTAAAGTCTGTCACTATCGCACACTCACCTCACCCGCGCCCTAACCCTAACTCACATACCCTGCCCTAACCCTAAAACGTCTATCACTATCACGCACTCATGTCACCTGCACCTTAACCCTAACTCACATACCCCGCCCTAAACCTAACATCCACACAATCGCACACTTACCTGAACCCAACCCATAACTTTCCACCACAGTGCTGAAAATAGAGAAGCCACAGAAACGGACAACCAAATTCTTTCCCTAGGAAAAAATTTGCTTATCTACAGCTTTGCTATTTTCAGAGTTCGCTGTTTTCAAGTCAATATTAGAGTGTTAGAAGTATTAACACTTCGATGATCTAATACAGACCCATCCCAAAATACAGCATGAAAGTACTTGTCAATCATATCAAATCAGAAATACTACATAGGAGTGCATGTCAAGCACATCAAATAAATATAGTTATCAAGTAGGTATTACAATATAGTAGGCCTAGATGACATTTTTATGAATAGTCATAGTAGTAGGTAGAAGAGTTTGACTTAGAGTGTAAGTCGGTATAGGTGATAGTAGTAGTAAACTGGGGAATCAGGTTTTGAGAGGTGCAAGATTGGTACATGTGTAGTGCCATGAAGTGGAGAGGAGTTGCTGTAGAGACTTTTTAAAAGAAGAAGCATTCCCAGTAGTCCTTATTGGTAATAGGTGGGCATTGCACTGTTTGGCAATAGAAAATGAGTAGAGTATCTGACCCGCTGGAAGGTTTGTTATTTTCTACTTTCAAGAGAAGTTGGTTCGCAGATCTGAGAGGCCTATTTGGGTGGTAGTAAGTAAGTATAGAATTAAAGGCTAGGTAGTCTGATGGTTTGAAGATAATTTTGTGTTCTGTTGTTAATTGTAAGAATGTGAGGTAATATGGGAGTTCAAACCAGTTCAGTAAGTGTAAGGAAGAACAGTGATAGGAGGGATATTTTGCATTAGTTGCGAACTTGGCTATTTTATTGAAGCAGGTCTCAAGCTTGGATTTTAGAGAGGACTGAATGTTGATAAGGAGAGGAGCACCATATAAGAGAAAAGGTAAAAGAATGTTTAAGGCAAGAGTTTGTTTTGTAGAGCAGTTAAAGAAGTGTTTATGTCTACAGAGGATACCCAATTTGGATGCGTTATTTTAATACTATTGTGCACATGCAGGTCAAATGTTAGGTTTTTATCTAAGATAACACCCCATGGAACACAACCTCAGTGATAGTTTTGTCTTGAGAGTGCATGATGAATTCAATGTTGTTTAGGAGAGTGGTTTTCTTAGGGGTGAATAATACGAGTTTGGTTTGTTGGGGCTTAGGGCAAGCTGATTATTGGTCATCTAAGTTTCAGTAGATGCAATGGCATTTTGGGTAAATTGTAAAAGTTCAGATACGGAGCTGACAGAGCAGATGATGCTTGATTCATCTGCATATTGTATTACAGAACCTTGACAAAGACTGGAGTGAAAGTTGTTGATGCAAATACTGAAAAGAAGAGGCCCTAGTATGGTGCCTTGGGGAGCAACTGTGGATGTGTTAAGGAATGGTGAAAAAGAGTGCTACCATTTGGTTGATTGTTGTATATTTGCGAGGTAATTAGAGAACCAATTTAGTGTGGGGGATGCCTAGTTTAGAGAGTTTTCTGAGAAATAGAGGATGGAAGACTGTATTAAAGGCCTTACAGAGGCCATGAAAGAGTGAGGATACAATTTTTCCTGCATCTCTACCTCGGTTAACTGTATCCATGAAGGTTATAAGAGCTGTTGTAGTACTGTGGCCTGGCCTGAACCCATGCTGAGTAGGGAAAGGATTTGGTTATGAAGTAGATAGTTTAGAAGTCAAATGTGAATGCATTTTTCAAGATCTTAGCGATCGGGGAGAGAATGGCAATAGGGTGGACATTGGAAATGTCAGTGCTGTTGCCACCTTTATGAAGGGGGACAATATATGCTTTTTTCCAGATGCTAGGTATATGGGACTCTTAGACAGACCTCTTAAGAAGTATGCTGGATAGGGTAAGCAATGGCTTTAGCTGACATTTGAAGTTATTCCAAGGGTAGGTTGTCAGGAGCATTAGTGCCAGGTTTGAGCCTGAGAAGTAGTTTTGTTATAGCAGCAGTAAGTATAGGGGAGAAATAATAGCTAGACAGAGTGGGAATAGTGGTGTTTTGTGAAGATTGATTTGGAGGTATGGAGTTAAAATTGCAATTAGTTTGAGGAAAGGTGGTGGTGAGATTAGATATGGCATTGATAAAATATGAGTTGAAGAGAATGGCTACTTCAATCAGTGTTTTGTCTGCATTTGGATAGGAGTTGTTCTTTGAACCTGGATTTAGCAGAGATGTAATAGCATTCCAGAATTTCTTTGGGTTTTGTTTATGGTTATTTTGAAGACTTAGGTAGTGTTCTTTTTTGTCTTTAATGACTAGATGTTTAACATAATTACAGAATGGATAAACTGTAAGCGATCAGAATGATTTTTATTTTTTTGTCATAGTTTCCATGATTTGTCCCTAGCAGTCATGAGTTGCTTGGTGGGTATAGTATGCCAGATAGCATGGTTAGTTTTTACTCTTTTTTTGTTGGAGTGGGGCTAGACTGTTGAGTTAAAGACTCATTGAGAGGAAGGACATTTAGTATATCCTGGTTGATGTTTTGAAGTTTCATTAAGGATTGTTGGGTTAAAACTGGTTAGAGTTCTTGTTTGTTTATGTTAGTGTTGACTTACCTTTGGAATGGTTTTACACAGTATATAGGCAGGCAGGTGGTAGGCAGGCAGGTGGTTACTGTTACTGTAAGTAGTTTGCCTGTGGATGAGATTTTATTTGAGTCAGAGACCAGAATCCAATCAAGGATGGATCCACTGTCTTTGTTTCTGCTGTGTCTAGTTGTATTGGTAATTAGCTGAGTAAAGTTAAACGGGTTAATATTGGATGAAGGAGAGTGGTAGGAGAGATCTAGCCAATTAATGTTTATATCACCTAGGATAATTGTTTCATTTTTTTTTTATATTGTTTGATGACCAGACCAGAATTTTTTCTAACAGAGGAATGTTATTACCTGAGGAAGATGTATAGGGCTATAATGCAGAGATTTTTACTGTTACTCATTTCTAGGAATTATATAATTTCAGCAATCGAAAATAGTAGAATGAAGTTAGTATAGGGTACTATAGTAAAGATATTTGGAAAGAGTAGTGTAATACCTCCTCCTTTTTTATGGGGTCTGTCAGCTCTTAAACAAGCATAGCCTGGGGGGAGGAATCCAGAGTCTTTTATGTAGGGTTTTAGCCAGGTGTGAGTACCAGCTATTATATCTGGTTTGGTGTATGATATCCAGGCATGGAATTCTGAGATTTTGTTTCTAATACATTAAAGGTTGAGAGTTGTAATATTTAGTGATTTGTAGGAATTATGGAGGTTGAAAGAGGAAGAAGTGGGTCCTGGGTTGGGGGTGGATATCTCCACATTGGGTAAGTTAGAATTTTTATGTGGGTAAATAATGGGTAACTGCTTTCTTTTTGATCTGTGATGGCAAATCAAGGGCGAGTGGTTGTAGGTGTTGTTCTGTAGGGGAAGGATTTTTAGTTTAGTGTGTAAAAGTATGTTTATTACATACAGGCTGGAATATATCTCTGAGTACCTGGTGAAAGCTTGGGTTTGTGTCGATGTTATAGATGAAAGTTTAGGAAGTAGGCATGTTGTGTCCAGTGATGTTGAGTTTAGCAGGAGACAGAAAAATAGGGAGAGAGAGGAGTAATGTATTAGTAATGAGACACACTGTAGATAAAGGAATGAGGTTGTAAGTGAAGGGATGGATAGGTAGTGGTATTCAGAGGTAGAATGTGCTTATAGGATAGTTCTAGGGCTGCTGATACAGTGAATGGAAAAAAATAATTAATAAGCTAATTA
Organism: Protopterus annectens; assembly: GCF_019279795.1. Taxonomy (NCBI): domain Eukaryota; kingdom Metazoa; phylum Chordata; order Ceratodontiformes; family Protopteridae; genus Protopterus; species Protopterus annectens. The sequence goes on along the minus strand of NC_056750.1, from coordinate 217,705,659 downwards.
AAGATGGTCCCTTAGGGTGGAGTGTTAGAGGTGGTATAGTTTGATTTGAGATTAATTTGAAATTGAGTGTGACTGGATGTAGCTCTAGAAAGGGAGGAGTTAGGGTAAGCATAAATATAACTGATGTGGGGTGAGTAGAAATGGGGGTAGGGTAAGGGAGTGGAGTGAGCTCGAGCGTAGGGAGGGAGAATGGAGCAGGCAGGATCTGGTAGACGTTTTGTGCTAAAAACAATCAGGTAAGCATAAGAAACATATGGGAAGTTAAGAAAAGCCTCCAATAATTTCAAGTTGGTGAAACGGTAACAAGTAAACTAGGAATGGGGCTGAATAGACAGATATTTGAGTTAGGCAGAGTTAAAAGAGGATGAAGAGAGACAGCCTAGAAGATGGCAACTAAGATTAAAGTGGGGATAGTTGGAATAGGTAAAAGTAAAAAAGTCTGGACTATTGGAGGGATTTAAAATGTATAAAGGTCCGTAATATTGCTTGAGAGAAAAGCCTACTTCACATCTAGTATAAGGCAGAGAACAATGGACAAAATGATAGGGGGCTGGATAAAGAGAAATTAGAGCACAGTGTGGTGAGCCAATACAATAAAATAGAAGTAGATACTATGTGAAAGGTTACAGGTTTTGAACAAAGTGAATCCGCTTAGGCTGTACGCTTTTCCAATTCGCTTTATTGAAATAAAATGAAGCGTTTGAAATTTAAAATACGCTTTTCGTCCTAAAACAGTATTCGGACTTCTTCAGACTAACTGGCAAACATCTTATTATCTCCTGCACTACAAATTGACTCAGAGGCAAGGTGCTAACCAATCCGTAGCCATAAATAGCAGATCACTTCCTAAACCTAAAATCCCCTTACTGTCTCTAACTCTAATCTTCTAATCACTCTCTAAACCTAAAATCTCCTACTCTCTCTAACTCAAACTTCTGATCACTCCCAAAATCTAAACCCACCCCTACTCTCTCTAACTTAATCTTCTGATCACTCCCTAAACCTGAAATCCCCCTACTCTCTCTAATTCAATCTTCTGATCACTCCCAAAATCTAAACCCACCCCTACTCTCTCTAACTCTAATCTTCTGATCACTCCCAAAATCTAAACCCACCCCTACTCTCTCTAACTCTAATCTTCAGATCATTCTCTAAACCTAAAATCCTCCTCTCCTTCTTCACCCTAGCCTTCTAATACATTCAGATTGCTCCCTAAACCTTTAATATCTATCCCTTCACCTCCCAAAACCTAAACTCATGATCACTCTCTAAATCTAAACATTCCTTCCCCTCCCTAGACCTAAAAATAAAACTTTATTTCCAGCTTTAGAATCTCTTTACATTGTGTGAAGAGAGCAAGGCTAACATATACTCTTATAGTCTTGGCATATTTTGGATTTGTTTATTCTCCCTAAAATAATGAAAGCTAACACAAAACATGGCTGGCAGGATATTTGCAATAGTAGTCTACAAGCAATAAGAAATTAAGATTCCTGCACTGAAACAAATCAATACCCATTTCAGACATAATTTTGAAGGAATCTGGTACAGATTTAGCTTTAATTTTTTGAGTCTGGTTCCTGAACTTGCCACATGGTCCACAGTTACAAATCATTTGTTGAGTTAATATAAATATATTTAAGCAATACATAAGCTTACGTGTCTCTTCTTTGTACTTTCTCACTCCCAGGTGTGACTTACCTAGACATAAGCTCACATCTCTTCTTTGCACTTTCTCACTCCCAGGTGTGACTTACTTAGCTGCATCAGCATGGGATAACACACTTGTTTAAAGATGATTACTTTATCAGCCTTGTAACAATCCTAAAATGCATGACAGTTCATTCCTAAAATAGAAGTATGGCTTGAGTAATGGATGTAAATGCCTGACTCCATCCATCAAGTCTTGTCATAATGATATCCTTCAGTGACTGTACAATATATCTAAGTCATGTCTTGTAGCAGTTTTCAGCTCTTGTAATGGCTCAGTGAACATAACATAATCCGTAATGCAACTAAATATTTCTGTTACAGGTCCTCTCGCCATTGTTTGGTATGTGTTCTGCTGAGGGTATCTGCAATGTGCATAAACTTCCCTGACTTATATTGTACCTGAATGTCATATTACTTTATCTGAATGTCATATTATTGCAGTATTAATAACACTATCAGCAATTTTGCAAGTGACGTGAGCAAAGACTTCCTAAAAAAACAAACGCTGCAAGCTCAACATGTCAGCAATACAAAAGAAATCAACAAAAAATAGCAAAATCAAATGCTTGTTTACTGTTAATTCAGTTGTGGTCATTTTTTGAGTGCTTAAGAACTCTTTGAAACTGCCTTTTGTCAGGTCCTGCTGTAATACCCTTCTCATACATTTAGCCACGGAGTTTCTGGTAAATGAATAATATTACGTAGCATTTCTTTTTTCAGTTTCTGCGTAGTGTGTCTTTACATCAGTTAATGTTGTCAGTGCATAAACAGCAAGGCTGCTCTCTTGTTAAGAAAACTGTTACTAACCCTCGCGGACTTGCATTCATTTTGACGGTTGTGAGTAGTGCCACATTGCAGAATTATAGAGCCACTGTTATGGTCACTATTCTTCTTATCTACTTAAAACTCTTTTCTTGCTCAGCTGGCCAATGCCATATTGCATTATGCTCTGTGATGTTTAGCAAATGTAGAATAAACTTTGACAGATACTATACTATTCACAAGGATTACATCAGAGATGATTTGTCAGCTGTTTTTTGCATATTCACAATTGTACAAGCCTTGGCAGTATCTGCTTGTTGACCATTATTAGTGAACACTTGTTTTATACACTCAGAAAAGAAATACAGCAATACCTCTGAACTGATAACCCTGAAAAAACACTCCTCGTTGCTTTTTTCAAATATTTTTAATAGATGATTTAGTGCTTTCATCTATAATAGACTTCATTAGGATTTCAAATTTTGTACTTCTTGATCACTTAGGTCAAGAAAACTGGAAAACAGCAGCATACATAAATAGAAGAAAGTCTGTGCAACTGTACTTTTTTCTATTGGTATATGATGGATTTTACAATGGGTACTCTGGTTGGGCTGACCAATCAATGTGTACGCTTTTGAATTTTAATGGTGAGTCATTGTATAATAACAATTATCCAACAATGGTTGCCCGCTGATATTCTGTCAGCTATATTTGTGATCCTCTGAACATTGAGAATGCAAATGTGAAGATTAGGAATATATTCTGAGTCCAATATTGTTGCATCTGGGATGCAGTCATCTTGGAATCAATAAGTATCACAGTTTTGGGAGACATATACATTATTTCAAGGGGCTACAGGACCCCCTCCCCGCCAAAATGATTTGAAGACATTAACAGTGAGTTACAACATCAGCTATGTTTTGAATGAGCTTTCACTCTAATTGTTTGGAGCTGCAGAAATCGTAGTCATGTCTCATAGTTCTGATTAGACGCATTGTACTGTGGTACATTTCTTTGGTTATTCTACCTAAAGGAGTCACCACTTCAGTCCTGATAATTATAAACTGATAAGCCTTATATTATGTCATGTAATGGAAAGGATGATAATGGAGCTAATATGGATAGATACTGTGACCCCCTGACCTTCACCACAAAGATTGTTTGGAGAATATCATATATTTTAATCTGATGTTATTTTATGAAGATTTTACTAAAATGCATTGTCATCATTGAATGTCTTACATTTTGGACCACCAAATGTGGTACATAAAGTGCCAAATATCACTTTCGCCCCATCAGCACATGATTTCTACCACTAAGGAGTAACAATTACCTTTAAGCTCTGTGTCATGATCACAGAAATAATGTGAGCTACATTCACCTCCTCACGCTATCTACTCTACTAATGGCACTATAATTGAACCAATTAGCCAAACAAAACTACTTGGTGTCACAATAGACAACAACCTAACATTTGATAGAGACATATCACTCACAATTAAAGAGTTCACATCAAACTTGGTGCACTACATAGGGCCAAACCTTACCTTACTCAAAACGCCAGACTAGCCACAGCCAGATCCCACCTCCTATCTGCTCTCCTCTACTGTTCTCAAATTTTCATGAACCTGTGCAAGTCTGATTTGCAACTACTTGATTCCTGTTATAATAAAATAGCAAACTTTGCTGTTTATATACCCAACAGGACCCATCATTGTCTTGCTCTTCAAAAACTACAGTGGCTTGAATTTCCCAATCTGTTATTGCTCAATCAGCTCACCACTGCCCATCTATTATCCACAAACCTGAAAACTGCCCTGCACTCTCCAACCTAGTGCAACTAAATACCAACCTCAGGACCCTTAGATCATCTCATAAACTTATACTCAAGGTAACGAAGTCCCATAATTACTTTGGTGACTCCCTCTTCTCCTATAAAGTAGCCAAACAGTGGAACCTAATACCCCCGAATATCCTAAAAAACACAGATAGTCATAGCTGCAAACAAATACTAAAGAAATACCTTACTCAGCAATGGCTCCTGTAATACTCCTGGCTAGTTTCTCATGCCATCAACCAACTGTTCTTTTCTGCTATATTCCATTATCTTACTTTTACCAAATAAAAATACCGCAATGGTTTACTTAGTTATCTTATGTATCTAATCGGGTTTATATTACTGTCTGTAGTAAGGCTTATATTCTCATTTTGTTAATTGTGATTGTAGGCAACTGTCAGACTTTTTTGTATGTTCTTTGTAAATCTTTGTAAAATTTTTGTAATCTTTTTTGTACTATTGTTATGGAGCTTTTCTCCCTGGTGTCCCCACTGAAAATGGGCTACTTGTCCAGATGGACACTAACCAGTTAACAAATGTAAATAAATAAATAAAAAACACATTAGACATTAATTAAAATATAGCATGTGTGCATGGAGACGTCCATTATAGAGCCATTCCATGGAAGTCATTTAATCACTGATGTTAGCTACAGTGCTTAAATATCCACTTGTGACTAGAAAGGGCAATACAGCATTTATATCCAAATGCCAGTCTAGGAAAATATGTACAGCTCTGATGTTTAGTATAGTGTGTGTGTGTGTGTGCGTGTGTGTGCGTGTGTGTGTGTGTGTGTGTGTGTGTGTGTGTGTGTGTGTGTGTGTGTGTGTGTGTGTGTGTGAAAATATAGAAGACCAGGTTATGCCCTGACTCTTGAATGGCATTACCTGTTTTGTTCTAACTCAGTTGTATGGCCCTGTCTCGAGCATATCACATATAGTGCAAATACTTGAATAGGTCATCTGTTATTAAACAACAAGATTTGTAATACTAAAAAGAGACATATACATGACTCAGTGACTGACCAGACCTTGGAACAAACTTCCTTATAGCATTAAATATACACATATGTAATTCAAAACCAGAAAAATGACAATTGTGCTTTTGAAGACCAGTAGACAATAAGCCTGAGAAAACAACCTATCAACTTATGGCAGTTGTAAAGACATAATTGTAAAAGACCATTGCCATAATTCACAAGAGGCCCATACAGATGACAAAATGTTACAAAATAGCCATTTCTCAACATTAGTGGAATTATGCATTGAACTATATATATTAAACTAAAAAACTAAACTAGATGTTCTGAAGTACTCTTAGTACGTTGTGCTTGTGGGTGAAAGAGTGGAGACTTGTGCCCAGTCTAAGAAAAAATTGGGGTTTCATTCTGGACATAGCCAAACTTTGATAATGTGTCTATACATAGGAAAGTGATGTCAGTCTATGGGAGATGATGTGATAAGTTTCATACCATCATGGACCTGAAAAAAAAGAACAAACTCTTACCAGTCACCTCAGTGGAGCATGCCAACACTCATCACACATATGCCTAGGTGTGCATAACTGAATGTATTGTAAACCTCTTCTGGTGTAGAGATTTAAGGCTATGTGCTGTTAGACTCTACAGCAATCTTGCGTTTGATTAACACATGACATCTTTACTTGCTGTGTTTGTCTAAGCAAGCTATATAACCAGAAGTTGCTTGTACATGAACCCTAAAAAAGGACTATGTGCAGCAGGTTTATCCAAATAACTATTCTTTCTGTGCTTCACTGCACTACATTTTTGCAATATATATAATTTCTACATGTGCCATAACTTACTCTTCACGTCTTACTGTCTTATCCTATCTTGTTTATCTCCATCTTGTCCTGTTCAGTTCTAACCTGTCCTGTCCCTTCCCATCCTATCTTATTCTGACTCATTCTATTATCCTAGCCTAAACTAGCTTTTCTGCATTATTTTGTCCTGCCTGATCCAGCCTATCTTATTCTGTCCTGTCCTGTTGCATCCCATCCTGTCCTATCCTATCCTATCCTGTCCTGTCCTATCCCATCTTATCCAATCCCATCTCATCCTGTCATTTTTACCTGTGCGAGTATTGTGAAAAAAATAAAATTTTCTTTCCTGGATTTAAATTCTGGTCTACTGTTATCAAATTTTAATAACATACACTACAGATAATCCAGTTTATGGAATCCCATCATGCAATACTGCGTATTGTTACATGTGAGCTCTGTATCCTGTTCTGTTGTATTGTATCCTATTCTGTGGCATCCTATTTCATCTTACACTTTTATACATGACTAACTGACATGTTATGTGCTGTGTTGTTATTACCTTGCTCTGATCTAGAAAGTATTTTTAAAGAGTACTAACGTACATTCAATTTGTACTGTCCTCAGATCAGCTACTCTTCGACAGTGTCGGTGCTTAACAACAAGATTCAGTTTCCATCATTTCTCCGGACGGTACCAAGTGATGATTTCCAGTCCCGCGGTTTGGTAAAATTAATCAAGCACTTCAAATGGAACTGGATCGGGATCCTGGCAGAAGAAGGTGACTATGGGGAAATGGGCTCTCAAATCATTAAAGAGGAGGCAGTAAAAGCTGGCACCTGCATAGCCTTTCATGAGATAATTTCTGCTACATCTTCAGCAATGAAAATCCAGCATGAAACAAATGTGATCAGGACCTCATCGGCCACAGTTATCTTGGTCTTTTCAAATTCACCTGCCGTTCTTCCCATTATCAATAAAATATCTAATGATAACATTGCAGGAAAAGTCTGGATTGCCAGTGAGGCTTGGTCAACCTCAGCTGTCCTGTCCATAAAGGAGCTCTCTGACATATTACAAGGCACTATTGGATTTGCAGTACATAAAAGGCACATCGCTGGGTTTAAAGAATTCCTTATTAGCATTCATCCATTTAAGCACACAGGTGACATTTTCACTGAAATATTCTGGGAGCAGATTTTTGGTTGCAAGTGGCCCTATGGAGTGCAGAATGAAACATCTCTTCAGTCTTCAGTACATAAAATGGTCATCTGCTCAGGCAAAGAAGATCTGCTTTTAGCCAGTCACCACTCTTTCTTTGATACAGACAGCTTGCAAGATCCATATAGTATTTATAATACAGTGTATGCTGTGGCTCATGCTTTACATAATCTCCTCTCATGTCCATCTTCAGGGCATTTATCGAGCAAAGGAGCATGTACTAACCTCACTAATATACAATCATCTCAGGTAGGCATGCCCACCATCATATGTAATTTTCAGTAGCTGTAATATCTGTAAATAAACAGCAACCAGAATAATGGATGCTGCCTTTGCAGGTGACACAACAAACATAAGAATAGTACTTATCTCATTCAACAATTTAAAATATGTAAAAAGGGTAGCAGAAATTCAAACACTAGTCTTCAGACTTTTACTTCTATGGTTTTGACCTCTTGCAATATTACCACTGAATCGTATATATACTGTCAGTGCAAAACTATGCTATACCTTTTGTAAAAGATCTACTACAGCTAGGACATGCTTTCTTACTACTTTTTGAAGCCACTGTAACTACTTTTATTAAGTTTTCATTTGGAATTCTTGAAGCTACTTATTCACTTGTGTAAAAAGGGAAATACTTTTTCTTATAGGCATATAGTTGCTATGAAATGCATGCAGTATGCATTTCAGTTGCTTGCTGTACATGTCCTGTTTTTTTAATTGCCTGAAACTGCATGGCTTGACATTCTAGGATGCACTAAATGGTAACTGGTGTGAATTGTGAAGTGTCCTATTTCATCTAAACTCCATAGAAATGTAAAGACTGCAATTGATTGTACTGTATCCAATGGGCTGTCCTGAGTTATGCCATTATAGTACTGCTTATGTTGTCTTGCCATTTAGTCAGTTTCCCAACCATCAGAACAGTCTGACATACTGTTCCTGTTTATTGTGGCACCCAAGTCTTCTTATTGCGGAGGTCCAGTTTACTATGAAGATCAATAATAAAATAAGCAACAAAGGGCCACAGCTCTAAAGGCAAACCAAAACTTTAATATGTGAGCGCTTTCATTCACTCATATCAAATGAACTTCTTCAGACAAATTCAAACAGTAAAACCCCTCCTTATACATGACCAATAAAATGCATTACATCACAAGTTTAAAACTGATTGTTAAAAGGCATATACATATTTATAAAGATATCTACATATACTTTAAAAGAATTTTAAGCACAAAGTGGATAATTATTAATATATAAAAAAAAATCAAAAAGGTGCATCCATACAAACCTATAAGTGCGTAAAATATTATATTATCTTATAAGAACATTCTATACTGAATTTCATAAATTCATTCAACGTAATAAACTTTTAAGCTTGAGTAAACACATAACAAAACACTGCTCATTAAGGCCTGGATAACTATATGCATTTAAGGTAAGTTACTACCATAACTCTTGTCTTTCCAGTAAAAGGGATGTATGCCCATCTCTAGGGCCCTCCATCACCTGGTCGATCACCTTAAATTTAAAGTGGTGTCCAGGGTTGTCCCTAATGTGGTTGGCCAAAGCATTATTTTCTCTGTTTCTATTTATACTATAAATGTGTTTGTTTCAGGGCATTTATCGAGCAAAGGAGCATGTACTAACCTCACTAATATACAATCATCTCAGGTAGGCATGCCCACCGTCATATGTAATTTTCAGTAGCTGTAATATCTGTAGATAAACAGCAACCAGAATAATGGATGCTGCCTTTGCAGGTGACACGACAAACATAAGGATAGTACTTATCTCATTCGACAATTTAAAATATCTAAACAGGGTAGCAGGGTAGCAGAAATTCAAACACTAGTCTTCAGACTTTTACTTCTATGGTTTTGACCTCTTGCAATATTACCACTGAATCTTATATATACTGTCAGTGCAAAACTATGCTATACCTTCTGTAAAAGATCTACTACAGCTAGGAAATGCTTTCTTACTACTTTTTGAAGCTACTGTTACTACTTTTATTAAGCTTTCATTTGGAATTCATGAAGCTACTTATTCGCTTGTGTAAAAAGGGAAATGCTTTTTGTCATAGGCATATAGTTGCTATGAAATGCATGCAGTATGCATTTCAGTTGCTTGCTGTACATGTCCTGTTTTTTTAACTGCCTGAAACTGCATGGCGTGGCATTCTAGGATGCACTAAATTGTAACTGGTGTGAATTGTGAAGTGCCCTACTTCATCTAAACTCCATAGAAATGTAAAGACTGCAATTGATTGTACTGTGTCCAATGGGCTGTCCTGAGTTAAGCCATTATAGTACTATTTATGTTGTCTTGCCATTTAGTCTGCTTCCCTACCATCAGAACAGTCTGACATACTGTTCCTGTTTATTGTGGCACCCAAGTCTTCTCATTGCAGAGGTGCAGTTTACTATGAAGATCAAACCTATTTATTTAAACTTTCTAATTCTAACAGAATAATATCAATCCTGGTCTGGTATATTGTGCTGTATTGTGCAATAATATACTCCTTCTGTTTGATAATGGCTTTGAGACTTTACGTTACAATGTTCTGGTTTTACTGTGGCATCTCAAGACTATTTCATGAAATGCTCTGATATACTATTTGCCTAAATATCCCTGCAAATTGTGTTGTGTCATACAACATGTATTGTGCTATATCTGGAAACTAAATTACATGCTTTATGTTAAAATAAGTCATCTGTACTGCTCCTTAGTGAAATTCTAATAGCTGTTCTGCATCATATAATGTGCACTGCTATGTGTTTGGAAACTAAATTACCTGCTCAAAAAATACATGTTTGATTTCCTAACACATGACACATTACGTGCTTAAATTACCTGTTACTTACCTGTAACAATCACTATCAACATTGATCTATTTTAAAATTGCCTTTTAAAATTATTTATCTTCACTTGAATAAAGTTACCCACTATATGTTAAACTAAGTTAAACACATTGCCTTTCACTTTTGTATTTTATATCTTATTTATATTTTATTAACTAAAATGTCATCCTTTTAGCTATTCTACCATTTTATACTCTGTTCAAGTAATCTAGCATGGCTAAATATAGTTACATATTCAGACCCTACTGTAGCTGTCCTAACTTCTCTTATCCTCACCCTCATATCTAATAATTGTGCAGAACATTACATGCTCATAGCTTCTGGTAAGGTGTAATCCCAGCCAGTTTTAACCCTATCTGTCGCAGGCATGGTAGCATTGATTTAGTGTAGCCACTGGGTCCATATCAGTTCAGTGAAAAATCAGTTCATGAATGGCATTTTCAGTACAATTACATTGAACATGCCGGTTGTCGAACTGTTCATACTGAGATTGCAGTACAGTGAGGATCGGGAAATTTGCCCTTTCCCCACAGTAGTATGATCTCAAAGTTGGTATATATGAGGGGAATTTGATGAATGGCATTTCTGATGAAATGCTGTTTGTTGAATTGACCATTTGATGAGGTGATATAGACCCTAGACACTGCCTCATTTTTATTGATAGTCTACTGCTGCTGCAAATGGCATGGTGTGTAAGAGGTATTAGTATTTACTAGTTTTGGAGGAGTGCTTAATGCACAATAACAGTCACTAATCATCACATGCACAGTCCAGCAGCACAAAACATCTCTACAACACTTGCATATACTGAATTGGTTATGAATTTGGTTTGTAAGTCTCCTACACTTAGAAATACATTACTATTTCCCTGCCTTGAGAAATAGAAACATATTTCTAAGTATAGGAGACTTACAAAGGATGTACTGTTGAGCATACCCGTAGTTAAGATAGTAGAACACAATGGCATTGACCACCTCTCTCTTCTGAAATTTTGCGTACCATTGATTAAGTAAGTCTGGATGGCACCACTTCAGGTCAGTGTTGCCATACAGGTATTGCTCACCAGAATGAGTGATGCCAGTGTATCAATCAGCATTCATGCCAGCTCATGTTAGACTTCTACTTTTCACAACACAACTGCCCAGCAGGCACTGTCTGAAGATTCTGTAAAGGAAGACAAGGAGTTTTTGGTGTCACTCGGCAGCCAGAAGGAGCAGCCCCTCATACCTGGAAGTGACTTTGATGTGAGAGTTTGCATGGCACCTATTCTCCCTATGTGTCAATAGGTAGTGCCTGGTTAGTAATGTCCAATAAGTACAGTCAACTGCATGTTCCATGAATGACTGAGCAAGAACCACCTGCATATCTGTCTTTTCAAGCACCTACTGTCTGCAACTGCATCAACCTGCACAACAAAGTATACATGTCAACATATGCAATAATGGTATATTCATTTATATCAGTATGTATGCCACAGGGGATTATAAAAGTATATGTGCACAGGCCAATGATGATGTTACGTGTATTCATGATTTCATGGGTCCAGCACAACAGGTGAAATAGGACTGATATCAGCAAGACACCTGTGGCTGATGATAATGACAGCATGCAAGTTGCACAGTCTGATTGCACAGTTGCACAGGTGAAGGGCTGCCTCTATGCACCATTACAGAAGCTTTTGTAGAGTACTCAGTCTTAATGACAGACATGCTGTACTGTAAGTTCCTCATGGCCTCCACCCCTGTCATCAGCTCACACAGTCTCTAACATGCACACCACCACTGAGGTGAGCATACTGAGAAACACAGCTAGGGCGGGGCAAAGGGGTCAGCTGCCCTAGGTGTAAGGTGTTAGGGGTATGTGATTGGTAGATGTTGATTGGTCAGTAGTGCATTAACTTCTGTACCAGAATTTTTGAATACCAGCATGTAAATACTGTTTTTTTGCTGCAGCACTTTGTGTGTGGTGTAATTTGTAATGAACTTCATTTGTTGGAAGCAGCTTGATACAGTTTTAACAACATTGGATCTGGCAGCCCTTAGGATTCTAGATCAGAGGTGCGCACTAGATGAGCCAGCTACAGCTCTGGGCATGCCATGTTTGCCCACCATAGGGGACAGACACATGGAAGTGGGGGACTGCAGTGACACTATGACTCTGACTGTGCCTGATGTGACTACAACACTGGGAATTAATCAGTGGAAGTGCAGGTTAATTATCTCATTATAGACGACTGCTGCCCATGGAATTGTGGTGATAGTGAGTGTGCTCTGCAGCCAGCAGGATGGCATGCACCAGGTGTAAACTGACAGGAGTATAGAGACAGGGAGCACACAGAACTGCTGAGGTCTGGTGGCAGTTGTCACCTCTGTAGGTGGCTCCATGAGACACACTGCATCTGTGAACTGCTCTTCCCCACCACAGGCCAAACAGTCTATGGCCATGGGAGAGTCTGGGTGAAGGAGATTAAGTACAGGCTATTCCCAGTTAGGCTACATAGACCATTGGTAAGAGATCATTATTGTTACCTGTGAGCACACATTCTGCCACCCCTGGTCATGGGGACCCTTACAGCCAGGGGGTTGTCCAGTACAGGGTAAATATGCACAGTTGCATACTTCTACTCCTTCCCTGTCAAAGACCACATCAAGAACTGATGCAGAAAGCCAACACAATGGACGCCACCATCTATCACAACCTTCCAGAGTTTGGGAGTTTTGTGTTCACCTTCTTTGATCCTATTCTTTCTTACAGTGTTAGAGTCACCCATTACTGTGCCCTCACCTTTGTAAGTGATGATGACTGTGTCCTACTCATCATCTAATCTGTCAGAGTATGAAATTATATCAAAATAAAATTAAGTGGAAAAATACTCTCCAAAAAAAGAAGACTCAGCAATACCACAGTATTTTAAAATCCTCCTAGTAGAAGACATTAACTCTGATCCTGGCTCCACCTATCACACATGACATCAAGCAGATTCTCTTCTATACACCCCTAGGACCCAACAACTGTTAACACTGAGACACAATAGTCTAATGTTTGCTACATAAATATTAGAAGCATTAGAAAAAAAACTGCTGAACTACATGCCTGGATTACCCAACCTAAGCCTGATATTCTAACTGTAACTGAAACTTGGCTTAATGCCAGCATAAAATGCTCTGAAATGACCCCTCCCCAGCTATAACACCACTCATAATGACCATATAAATAGGAAGGGTGGTGGTACTGATTGACTATTTCCCAATAACTACCACAGCTCCTCCTACAACAAACCAATTCCAAAATTCATTTCAGCAGAGCTTCTTGTTACTTTCCTTTAAATAAACAAATATAAAGAAATAAGTATTATTGTCTTTTGTATCCCTCTTAGCAACAATACAGCTACATTGAAAGATACCCTGCATTGGATATCCATAACTTTCACAATAAAAAATACTACTAAGTGATGTCAATATCAATTGGTTGGATATAACTTCTAATTCCCCTACATCTAATGTGATCTTATACATTTCACACAACTAATTAATAGCCCTACACATTATAGCAAGACAGCAGATTCCTTGTTACATTGGATACTAGTATCGGACCCTAGCAAATTCACCTCCACAGGTATAATGTCAGACTGTCTCAGTGACCATCTCCCAGTCTATACAACCAGACATCTCAAATATCCATTTAAACAGCATGTTTATAAAACAACGAGCAACCTATCCAAGTTTAACCAAGGAATATTCATTACTACCCTATCATCTATTAACTGGAATATCCTTAAAATCCTCCATTAGATGGTGCTGTAAAGGAATTCAGTTCAACTGTTTTAAATATCTTAAATAGCCTTGCACCTACTAGAAGGAACAGACTAAAAGCAAAGCAATTTGTCTCTCCAAAAAGAATAAAATGCTAATGTAGGATACAGAAAAAGCATGGAAGGAATGGCAAAAATATAAAACACCACAATATTACAAAAACGCCAGAATTGAACTATTAAGCAAATAAATGAAGACAAAAAATGTACTATAGCAGCATTCAGAGCAATAGTACACACAACTCTAAAAAATTCTGATCAGTCATTAAAGAAATCTTACATCATATCCCAGACAAAGAAATGAACCATAACCCTTCTCCAAATAACATACCACTCAAAACTGCAATATAATTCAAATGTTATTTCATACATGGTATAGTGTCCCTAACCATGGATTCCCCAACATCTAATCCTAACTCTTCGTAACAGCCACATATCACCACATCCACCTTCAAACCTGTGCCCACCTTCCAAGTGATACCTTACAATAGCAGCCAATAATGTTTCCTATCCTGTCTCAATCCTATTAAATAGGTCAATCCAGGAGTCCCAAGTTCTCTGTCTGAAAAAAAATCACACATTATCCCACTATACAAAGGTTGAAAGTCAACAGACATTACTAGCTTTAGACCTATATCAATCTCATCCCCCTTTCTAAAATACATGCAGAATGTATTCAAAAATAAGTGTTAAACTATCTCCTGCAGGAAAAGCATCTAATCTACACACAACAAGGCTTCCGTCCCTCTCACAGTACAAACACGGCATTTCTAACCTTTGTAAATACTGTCAATAAAGCTAGAGATAATGGCAAGCTAGTCTCCTCCCTATTTCTAGACTTAAAGCCTTCAACACAGTTTGTCACTTCAAATGTCATCACTAGATCTATCCCAACCCACCCTTCTATGGTTCCAAAGCTACTTGTCCAATAGGTATCAGTCATTAAAATGGCACTCCACCCTCACTTCATACCTCCCAGTCATTGCAGGTGTACCCGAAGGCTCTATCCTTGGTCCTCTCATCTTTAACATTATGAACAACACCTTCCACATATCTATACAAATTGGCTCCATGATATAATATTTAGATGACTACACACTCATATGCACTCTAACAACCTGGCACATCTTAAAAAATTACCCTGGAAGCTTTAACAGTCACTAAAACATGGATATGTAATTCACAACTCATATCTAACCCCCTCCCCCAGAATAGTTTTATTTTTCCCAAATCCCTTTCATGAAAAAACAAAATTTAAATTCTTCTCTCTTAGTAATATGACCATTGAAGTCACTTCTCATAGCAATTTATTAGGGATGATAGTGGATGATGATCTTAAATTTGACCTGCATATACACAAACTACATTAAAAAATCACCAGCCTTGGGTTGCTTTACAGAACTAAATACTTTCTCACTGATGCAACTAAAGCTACACTTGCCACTACTTACCTCCCCCCTCTCTACTTTATGGTGCTCCCATGCTTAGTAACCTCTAGGCATCACAAAAATCAAAACTTGAGTGATGCTATAATAAAGCTGTGAAATTTGCAGCAAATTCCCCTTTCAGGACTTACCGCTTTATAACACTAAAAAACTTAAATCAGTTAGAACTACCCCATCAACTCAGATATACACAGCTTCTTACAACCTATAAAATTATCCAGCATTTATCGGCTTGTCTAGCACTACATACCATTCTACATAACTATGTTTCCAATCGGTAACTATAATCCAGTGACCAAAAACTCTTCTTTGCCTACATACCAATGAAATCTGCCTGGCATGGTCTGTATTCATACCATGTTGCTAAACCTGAAACTCCTTACCTGTACCCATCAGATGAATACCCTCCCCCCGATCTTTAAAACCATTCTGAAAAAATTTCTAGCCAAAATCTGGCTCTCTTCTTGCTCAACCCCAGGACAAACTACATCCCTAAATATGAACAAGTACTCATTTATACCTTAAAACTCATTACTCTCCCTTCTTCACTCACTCCCTTACTTCAGTCATTTTCTCTCTTCTGACTCTCTTTTTAAATATGTCTTAACTCTGTTTTTTTTCTCTCTCACTTCATGTTGCAATTCCTGTTTGCATTATATTAATTTACCTTTAACTTCTTTATAAATTGTCTAAAATTTCTCTAAATCTTAAATCATTGTTATGTAAATTGTATCTATTCTTAACCAATGTTTTCACATTATGTCTAATTTGGTATAATTACTTAAACTGTGGATGTTTTTGTATTATTTTTGGAGTTTTTAAAATTGCTGTTCTTAAGAATTTTTTGTAATACTTTGGAGCTTTTCTCCCTGGGCCTCTGCTGAAAATGTGAACCTACTCAGTCGGACTTTCCTGGCAATCAAACGTCAATACATAAAAAATATACATTGTGGCCAGTCCATCCACTGTCCTGCATATCATGAGTGAGATATCCCACACATCAGTTTATTCTGTGTCTGTGTAATGGTTCATAAGTGCAAGAAAATGCGATGTAAGGCAAAACAATGAAGCCACGGAGGGAGATTCAAACCAACAGGTTTATTCTGCTATAACATTAACGTTGACACAATTCGTTGTCACAATACGTTTTCATTTAAAGTTACTTTGTCAGATGAGGGAGTGCAAAACACAAATGCTACAGCAGCTTCAGGATCACCCCCTTCATCTAACGAAGTAACTTTAAATGAAAACGTATTGTGACAACAAATTGTGTCAACATTAATGTTACAGCAGAATAAACCTGTTGGTTTGAATATCTCTCTCCGTGGCTTCATTGTTTTGCCTTACATCGCATTTTCTTGCATTTACTGGTGTCACTGTGCTTTGGTGATCACTTTTGGTTATTAATGGTTCCTAAATACCGACCAGATGCCACCTCTTTGCCAGTACTGTAAGGTATTGTGCCTTCTTCTACCACAGCTACAGGTGTACTGCTGCATTTACTTTACTTGGCTTTTCACTCAGTCCTTCTCCTGTTACTATGATTGGTAAAGAAGGCTGAGCCATGATGTTCAACTGACTACTTAATGAAAAGTTGGCACTCGAAATGCCAAGTGCCAGAAAGCCAAATAAAGGATCACAAATGCAAGACAAGATCAAATCTTGAAAATAGCTCTCCTCCTTTAAACTTCTTTTATTGCAGGGGACAAGCCTCCAACACCCCCATTATATATGCTAACTCCAGGATCACCATATCTTGGAGAAAAGGGAATATTCCGAGAAATGGCCATCTTGCACTTAGTATATGTAAAGTCTGTTTTTACAGCCATTCATTCTCTCTCTCTTTCAGGAATCAGTCTAGTGGATCCCAACATTTCAGTGGGTTACCTGTTCACCTGGTACTCCATCTGCTTGTCTAGTGCTATGTTCTGTGGCATAAAACACACACACCCACACACACCCACACATACACACACACACACACACACACACACACACACACACACGCACACACACACACACACACACACACACACACACACACACACACACACACACACACACACGATCTTGCTGCATATACCTGGACTATATTGCATTATCTGTCCTAAACTGTCTAGATATTAAAAGCATAACTTCTGTAGTCTGAATGCATGCTCCATTATGTCTTGTTTCCAAACAGGTTGTTTTTTAGGCCATGCCCTACATGTTCATGGAACTGCATATTAGGGTTATCAACCAGGGCTCTAAAGTATATCCAGAATGACCTGCAAACCACAATATATTATATGTGACCTTCTCCCTGCTTACATGTCACCTTTCTGTAGGAACCTGCCTATATAACATGTGTGAGTACCTACCTACTAGATGACCCTGTAGAAAGACCTCTTTCAGGAATCATTGGTATTGGATGGCCATGTGACAAATGTGTGAATTGTGTGAACTGTCAGTGTGACACAGACATGCATTATAAATTATGTCTTGGGTATTCACAGATCATCTGACAGTTAAATGAGTAGCTCTTCCTGTTGCTATATCACAGACCTCTGGACCAGGTGTGGCCTACTTAGCAACATGTGGGCAATTGATGGCTCACAGGGTCTCAGTAAAATAGACTATGCCATAAAAACATATATACTGTTGGTCCTCTCCACTTCTATACTGGGAAACTAGATATGCTTCTCTACAATGTAGTATAATATCAAGGAACTGGTTTAGGACTTGCAGGCTGACACTTACAATACTCCTGCTATGTCTTCTGTAGGTCACTGGAATGTTCCTGTAACTAATACAGTTAAGGCTACACATTCATTTCTATCTACTCAAATAGATATACCATGTATCCCCCTCAATTCTGTTTGTGGCAACATAGTTTGACTCAATCCCTTATGGTATCCTTGTACACTCCAAAACAGCCATCCATTTGCTGGGCTTTGGCTATCAGGCACAGTCTGTACCTCCTCCAGTGGCATGGATGGCTGTGGCATGTGGCCCTTAGCTCATGCAACACCTTCCAACACATGCTGCTCTGTTACTGCTGACGCTGCTCATAGCATGGCTACTGTTGCACACAAA
The DNA here is from genome assembly GCF_019279795.1 of Protopterus annectens. Classification (NCBI taxonomy): domain Eukaryota; kingdom Metazoa; phylum Chordata; order Ceratodontiformes; family Protopteridae; genus Protopterus; species Protopterus annectens. The sequence goes on along the minus strand of NC_056750.1, from coordinate 217,687,149 downwards.
TCATGGCATTAACAATGAATATGTATCATCAAGCAGCACTGCTATTTTATACATTTATGAATCAGGTCCCCATTTGTGGCGTCATTCATCTGCATAATTTATGTGGCTCATTTATTTATTTATTGACTTATTGTTGTTTACCATAAACATCCAGCTAGGTACCAGACCCCTCTTCAGTGGAGGCCTGAGGAGAAAAGCTACATACTCATAATGTTAAATCAAATATATTGTACAATCACAATTTTCACATTCAATACAAATACCAAGACCTACATTTGTACACAATATTAATACATGTTTATATATAATGCTCCTGAATACACTTGATACATATTATGAATAAAACATTGTAGAAGTGTTTAAGCAATGTTACAGTTTCAGTCTTCATGTGTCCCCTTTCTGCTTTGTTTCTCAGGTGACACGTGTCATGTGTCCCCTTCCTGTTATGTTCTCCAGGTGATGCAGACTACCCACTCAAACCCTAGCTAATGACACCAGTCTAGGTCATAGGAAGCAACAGAGGAGTACTTTAACACCACCCTGTCTAAGATGCGTCCTGCTTAAACCTGTTCTTGTTGCAGTATGACCCTGCTACTGCATGCAATATGCTCATTGCTTGTTGCATTTTGTATAACATGATCATATACTGGTTTGGTGTATAACTGCCACAAGTAGTGACCAATGGTGGCAGTACAGCTCCTTCTATCATTTGTTAGAGCAGCAATGACAGTGGCATGACCATCCAATAGAAGCAGCACAACATCTGCTTTGACAGGCTCATGCATGGTATATGACAGTGCAGGGGAAGCAGCAGAGTCTAGTCTACAATGATGGGCATAACATGACCATGTAAAGTTGCTAAGGTAATACTTGGTACATTCAGCATTATCTGTGGCTCTGCTGAGCAGTGCATGGTCAAATCACCTTCCCAAATGGCATGCACAAAACTGTAGTCCATATGGTCATAGCTTTCATAATTTGCACAGTGTTTAGTGGTCAGTGACACAAGTGCTAGCTTAGCAGCAGGATGTTCAGGGATGTGAAGTGCCACACTGATATGTGTTGAATGTCTGTGATAATGAAGCTACAGTCACTTAACAATGCAAATCTCAGTACTATTTCAATCGCACATTTTTTCCTTATATAATAGTTGTCATTATTTTCTTGTGCGTGATTTCTTTTCCCAGCTTAAAAGTAAATGCAACTGTTTTCTTTACCATCATATTCAGTTTGTTATTTACTGTACTTTCTTCTGCCATTTCTTAGTTTTGTCGATGGTTGAAGTGTATTACAATAAATGAAACTGTATCAGATTTGAAATGTGTAATGCACTATGTCAGGTAATGACATTGTGGGTGATGGTCATATAGATCTTGGGCAAGTGCTTGTAGCTGAACTTGAGGCTGAGTTGGTACAAATATGAGATAAACTAGATGAAGGGGAAACTCTTGATACTGACCAAACAGTGCTTTGGGACCTACACCTTGACTCAGAGGTCTTACCCTGTGATGTGGAAATCTGACGATGGCAAACTGCCTTATTCTTGGATGAATCCACATACATGCCTCCAGCACTTTCTTTTGACACATGTTGTGTCCAGGCTACTCATACACCATACCTGTGAACCCTCCCTTGGCCACATCCAACACTGTCGGCCATATGTGTCTGACACGACTTCAGCAGAGTGTGGATAGAGGTTGATATCGAAGCCATTTGTGCAACAATTCTCTGCATGAGGATCATCATGCCATTGTCTCTGGTCTCCACCATTCTCATGTACTGATGAGTTTTCCTTACATATACCCTGTAGCACTCTAATCATCCCTATGTAACTCTCAGTAGCATGAGATATGCCACAGTAGATCTACTGCTGTGCAGACAAGGCCCCTGCATGCAGGATGACTAGTGGGTTATGAAATGTTAGACATGGCTGCATCTTGCTGTGGAGGTTCAACTTGTCCATGAGAAAGATATGTTGAGCTGCAAGGTGATCCCCCTCCCTTTTCAGTACTGGCATTTCCTCATGATACATGATGCCAAATCATACACCAACGCACTGTACGAACACATGCACAAATGCATGGATCTCACCATACCCAATAGAACCAAGATGATCTCCTCCAAAAAAAGGAAGCTAATCTGGTGGTCCTCTGCCATAAACAAACTACAACAGAAGGAAGAAGCTGATGCGGAATAAGGTGAAGTACCAAGAATGGAAAAACTCTCTTATCTGCCTCAGCATAAAGTTGAGATCCCTCATCAAGTCCTCTAAAGCTAGCTATGAAAACAGAATTTCAGCAGATACAAAGACAACCACAAGGCCTTCTATAGTTATGTAAAGAATCTCCACAGCAATACCCAGATTTGCTCTGAGCTACTGCACAATGGTGCCTCCTATACTGAGCCAACAGATATTGCCAATATACTGGCCGGCAGATTCAGTGCCACCTTTACCCCTCTCACCCCACAAAGGACAAATCACAGTATCAGTAGATTGTCAAGCACCCATTATTACTGCTGCACAGTTTAAAACAGCACTGTCCAAGGCCAAGAATACAACTTCTATGAGATCTGACAATGTCCCTGGCTGTGTTCTACATGAACTACAGAGTGAACTGGCACCACACCTGTGTGCCCTGTTCAGTCACAGCCTCGCCTCAGGCTTTATCTTTACCGAATGGTGCATAGCTACAGTCATCTGTCTCCACAAAGGAGGAGTGACTACAGACCCTGGAAACTATCACCCCATTAGCCTGATGAGTCTGATATGAAAAACTATGGAATGCATCATCATGGACCTAATAGACAAGGATATAGGGAATGTCCAAACTCTGGATCCCACACAGTTTGGTTTTGTGAAGGGTAGATCATGCCGGCTCAATCTGGTCAACTTCTATGAGTCAGTCACCAGAGCTGTGGATGAAGGCAAGGTGGTTCATACAGCCTACCTTGATCTGGCCAAGGCTTTAATACTATTCCCCACTCAGGAATCATAGAAAAACTCACTAAGCTAGGCATTAACCCCTATATCACTAGATGGATTGCAAACTGGTTCACAGATAGAACCCATAGTTTGAAAGTAGCTGACTTGAAGTCAGACTGCTGACCAGTCACGAGTGGAGTCCCACAGGGTTCAGTCCTGGGTACTCTCCTGTTTGGTATCTACTTCTCTGAAGTCCAGGCCAACACGAAGGGACTCTGGCTGACAAGGTTCGCAGATTATTGCAAGTTGGGAGCTATTATTTACTCCCCAAGCATTGTTGACATTCTGCAGAAAGGCCTCACTGAGACCAACGACTGGTGTCAGAACCATGGCCTTAAGCTCAGTGCCAAAAAATGTGTTGTCATCCCCTTTGGGAAAAACTTGGTTCCCATGAATTATCACATTGATGGTTGTCTACTGAACACAGAAGGCATTATAAGAGATCTGGAAACACAGGTTGACAGCAATCTCTCTTTTGAACACACATTGCCACTGTGGTCAGAAAGTCCTTCTATGTGGCACATCTCATTACTAAGGGTTTTGTATCCAGGAAGAAAGAGGTCATTGTCTCCCTCTATTCTTCCCTCTTTAGGTCAGTCATCGAGTACAATGCCCCATTTGGCATGTACCTCACTAGACAACTGCAACAACTGGAGGGGCTGCAAATGTGCATCACAAAGATGATCCTAGGCCTTAAACACTTGTCCTATATGAACAGATTCAAAAAACTCCAACTATTCTCTGTCTCATATCACCTACTTAGAGGCAATCTCTGTTTGACTTACAAAGCCATGTCTGACCCAGCTCTGTTAGAAATGCTACATCTAAAGAAATCCCAATCCCTCTGCACCACACACTCCAGAGACCTCAACCTCATTACCACAATCAGCAGAACATGTTGGAGGGACAGGTTCATAACCCAGAGACTGCCGATACTATGGAATTGACTTCCCATACATGTCAAAGAGAGCACCTCACTAGGCCTCTTCAAGAGAAATCTTGATGAGTGGATGGGAAATAGAAAATTTATCTTGGGGATCACTCCAGTGGCTCTACTTGACAGAGGCACTGGGAACTAATGTTGGGTGGCACAAAGCCATGGTAATCCTATGGGCTTGGCTTGTAAAGGCTCCAGGGCTATTAGCCTAGTACATACCTATGGACCTTTGTGTGTCTACATCAGTGATTACTGAGTTAGTAACCTTGGGAGGAGGGAGCGCAGGCAGTACACTTTGTAACTGGGTGATCCTGTGCTGAGGCTGTCATGACTATGAGAGTAATCACATCATCATCAACAGCCATTGTACTGTCAGTATCAGCCTGCCATGGTGGTGATTCTTTCTTGTGCAGCACCTGTAAATAAATGCATAACTATCTGAATAATGTATCATGTTTTCTTGTTTAAAACCATTTTGAATAGTATTACAATTATCATGTATGTACTTATCATGTGCTGTCTGCTACTGTAATGCTACTGCTTAAACTTTACAAAAAAACACCTAAACAGGCATGTCCAAGGGTCAGCTTCTGGTGATTTCTCCAGTCCACCTGGTGAATCTGGGCATACTGGGGCAATGCGGCAACTGCCTCATGTACACAGACAATCCTCTCCTCCTACCACCCAACACTACAACCTGCGAGAGATGCACTTACATAGCCAAACTGGAAGCAAAGCTCTCTCCGGCCAAGATTGTGCTAGACAGTCAAGAGGAGAAAGTTAACACCTGCATTACACCTCAAGCAACTCATAGCCCTTCAAAACCCACACCATCAACACCCACACATAGTAACACTAAACCCACATATGTGGAGGCCCTTAACGTTAACCTGCCAAAGCAACAAGGACCTCCGAAGCAGAAACGCAAACAAACACCAGTCACAACCGAAGTGACACATAGCTCACAACACCAGTGTGCCACCCATCAACAGCCCCTAAGGCAAGACAATGTACCCAACACTTTAGTCATAGGTGACTCTATAGTCAGGCACACTGATGTCCCACTCACCAGGCTGAACAAGGAGATAATTACAGTCAGCTGCCTGTCGGTTGCCAGGATCCGCCACATAACGCATGCACTCAAGTCACTCCACAACAAGTACAAATACAACTCTGTCATTGTCCATGCTGGAGGGAATGACTTGAGACGTACCTCCCTGGACTACATGAAAAGAGACATGGAAGAGGTCTTGGATCATGTGACCCAGGCAGGAATGACCCTAGCCCTGAGTAGCATCCTGCCTTCGCCCAGAATGATTCCACAGTATAAGGACAAAATGATTGACTTCAACAATTGGCTAAGCTTCTGGTGTCATTCAAAGGGGATCCAGTATTTGTCTGCCTGGGAAGACATGATCAACAAACCACGATGCTTTGCCAGAGATGGTCTGCACCTGTCACCCCTGGGATTCAGGTTACCAGCTAAAGCCCTTGCCACCCCTATAGTGACATTTTTAGGCAAGGTTCAAAGGATAAAACCACCACCGTAACAGATACAAGAATGCAAAATCTGAAGGTAATGCTACTCAATGCTAGAAGTCTAAACCTCAAAATGCACTCTCTCGAGGCACTCCTAAAAATGGAGAACATCGATATATGTGCAGTAACTGAGACCTGGTTCAAGGCTCCAGAGAGCACCCCTGCAATACTAGGCTACAATTCTTACCACACTTTCCGGTCACAAAACCAAGACCGAAACACTAAAGGTGGAGGAGTGTCCATATTCACCAAGGATATTCACACCTCCAGGCTAGTTGCCCAACACAATGCATCTGAAATTCTCCAGGTACAAATAACACTAGGTAAGACTGAAATCCAAATTGTAACTTGCTACAGATCCCCCACCATGCCCCAAGATTCTCACTACACCTTTCTAAACATACTGGAAAATATTAAGATACAACCAAACACCCTAATACTGGGTGATTTCAACTATCCTGCCATTAATTGGGAAAACTACTCGGTTGCCAACTCCTTTTCCCAACGGTTCATGGAATTCATAAATTCCAATGCCCTGGATCAACTAATCCATTGTCCCACCAGGGGCTCCAATATCCTAGACCTGGTCATTACCAACATGGGAGATAGATGCTCCACACCAGTGGTCACCCCCTCATTGGTCAGGTCTGACCATAAGCAAATCACCCTTGACATCCACATCCCACTCCCACCCCCCAGTAAGGAAACCTCCTTAAAAAACTTCTCCAAAGTAAACTTCATGCTACTGAAGTCAGAAGTGACAAACTTCACAACACCCATGCAGACGGGATCTCGAAGTTCGACTGTAGAATCCTACACTAAGGCACTGTATAAGCACATCCACTCATGCATGAATTGTGCCATCCCAAATAGAACCAAGATGCTCTTCTCCAAAAAAAGGAAGCCAATCTGGTGGTCCCCTGCTATAAACAAACTATACAACAGAAGGAAGAAACTGTTGCAGAAAAGAGGAAAATCCCAGGATGCAAAAAACTCCCTCACCAGCTTCAGTAAGAAGCTGAGATCCCTCATAAAATCCTCAAAAGCTAGTTACGAAAATAAAATTGCCAAAGATTCCAAAGACAACCACAAGGCATTCTATAGTTATGTCAAGAATCTAAATGGCAATTCTCAGATCTGCTCTGAGCTACAACAGAATGGCATTAAATATACTGATCCCAAGGATATTGCTAATATCCTGGCAGATCGATTTAGTGCCAACTTCACCCCCCTCTCACCCCCTAAAGGGCCCATCTCAATACCAAAAGATTGCCAAATTCTGATAATTATGGCTACACAGGTAGAACCCGCACTCTCCAAAGCTAAGAATACAGCATCCATGGGACCAGATGACATCCCAGCCTGTGTACTACATGAACTACAAAATGAACTGGCACCTCACCTAAGTGTCATGTTTAATCATAGCCTCATCGCAGGCTTTGTGCCCACTGAGTGGCACACAGTTACAGTTATCCCGCTCCACAAGGGAGGATCTGCCTTGGATCCCGGGAACTACCGTCCCATCAGTCTGACAAGCCTGATCTGCAAGGGCATAGAACACATTATCATGGAACTTATAAACAAAGACATTGGCAACCTTCAAACACTGGAGCCCACCCAGTTTGGGTTTGTGAAGGGCCGATCTTGTCTCCTGAATCTGATTGACTTCTTTGACTCAGTCTCCAGAGCTGTGGACGAGGGTAAGGCGGTCCACACAGCCTATCTGGACCTCGCCAAGGCCTTTGACACCATCCCCCACTCTGGAATCATAGATAAACTTACTAAGCTGGGCATAAATCTCTGTGTCACTCGATGGGTTGCCAACTGGCTTACTGACAGAACCCAGACTATAAAAGTATCCGACTTCAAATCTAGCTCCAGACAAGTGACAAGTGGAGTACCTCAGGGTTCAGTCCTGGGGCCACTCTTGTTTGACATCTACTTCTCTGAAGTACAGGCCAACATTAAGGGACTCTGGCTAACAAAGTTTGCAGATGACTGCAAACTGGGAGTCATTATTGAATTCCCAAATGATGTGGATATTCTACAAAAGGGCCTTACAGAAACAGATGCCTGGTGCCAGAGCTATGGACTCAAGCTTAATGCCAAGAAATGTATAGTTATCCCCTTTGGAACAAAACATGTACCCATGAATTACCACATAGGTGGCAGGACTCTAAACATTGAAAGTGTTGAGAGACTTAGGGACACAGGTGGACAGTGGTCTCACTTCCGACAACCACATCGCCTCAACAGTCAGGAAATCCTTCTATGTGACACACCTCATCACTAAGGGCTTTTCATCCAGAAAAAGGAGGTCATTGTCCCACTGTACTCATCCCTCATTAGACCCATTATAGAGTATAATGCCCCATTTGGTATGTACCTCACAAGACATCTGCAACAGCTGGAAAGGCCACAGAAATACCTCACTAAAAGAATCACAGGCCTAAAGCAGATGACATATGCTGACCGTCTAAAAAAACTCCAGCTATACTCTGTGGCATATTGTCTACTCAGAGGCAATCTCTGCTTAACATACAAGGCCATGTCAAACCCTGAGCTGTTGGAAGAAATCCCAATCCCTCAGAGCCACACGCTCCAGAAATCGAAACCTTATCATCACAATGAACAAAACATGCTGGAGGGATAGGTTCCTGACCCAGAGACTCCCCATACTCTGGAATAGACTGCCCATACATGTCAAGCAGAGCACCTCATTGGCCCTCTTCAAAAGGAACTTTGATGATTGGATGGGAGATAGGAAATTCACCCTGGGGGCATGTCAGTCGCTCTGCTAGACAGGGGCCCAGAGAAGTAAATATTGTGGGAAAAAATATCCAGGGAATTGTTATGGCTAGGCTTGCATAGGCCTTAGAGCCGATAGCCCAGTACCAACCTATGAACCTATGAACCTGATAATGAGGAAGTACCTGATTAGGAAACATTTCAAAATGTATGTGCACGCATGCACTGTGCTACAGTATACATGCTGTAATGCAGCAAATGGCTGACAGACAATAGCTTTCTGTACCACCTGTATCTGGATGATGAAGGCACACCAATTTGCCGTTGTCCTCATCACCCATAGTCTATAATGAACACAGTGCTATCACTCTCAGTTTCATAGTCCTCCTCTTATAAGGACAGCAGGTATTACTCATTAGGTGTTAAAACTTAAAACAGTAGTATGCCCACCACCTGTGACACTACTTAAAACTGCATTCTGCCTTGCCTTACTGTTGGCACAGAATACCATACCCTTAGCTCTCTTTCTGCACTTTTCTAAGATATGATTCCTTTCCCCCTTGCATTCAGCTCAGCATTAACTTCATTCCTCATCTTAGCTCACTCTGCCTGTTTTGTGCCTCCTTTTCCAAAAATATGTTTTCCATATGTCTCAATTGTATTCATGAGGATATGGTTCTCCTCAGCAGTGAAGTCTTCTCTTCTGTGTCTTGAAGCCTGAGCCTGTAATATCACTGCAGTACAAATATCAAGCTTTAAAATTTGTGCTGTAACCCATCCCTTACTGAGTAAAAGCACAGTGATAAATGTCTTTTATCAATATTGTAATATTAAGTATTAGTAGAAACAAGTGATGCGCCTGACATTTGTCATTGTTTATTATTATTTTATGTACTTATTGATCCAGGAGAGACATAAGAAAAGTGAATGATTTCACTGCAGGCCTGTAAAAGAGGGTGGGAGGGGGACAGTAATGTATCTGTCCTACATCATTACAGATGGTTCACTTAAAGAAATGCATTAAATACATGTGCAGCTTAGTCCTCAGAAATACCAGAGGCTGTAATAAATAAGTACAGGATATGAAAAGGGTCCTTTACCCAGTAATGGCACTACACTTCATAATTAAACTGTTTAACAATTTTAACAACAGTTTCACCTTACCAGTACTTTAGAGGTTATTCCTGAAGAATTGTCAGTAAGCAGTAATGCTATGAACCTTGTCCTTCTACACTGATCTTAACCGTACCTATTGAAAACATATTGATGTTAATTTTGGCTTTCCCCAGCTGTGCACAAAATGGCAAACTTTTAAAGTTTCTACAGTTTTCTTTCAAGTTACAAAGCTTGTATGCAAATGAGGCTTATCTGCCCACTGCTCTATGAAGTGCATTACTATACATTTGTACAAGTGGAGCACACATCATAGGTATCTTTGTACTACACAGAACAAGATGCATCTAGTATGCGCACTTGATATACATTGTTTACATCTGAAGTTTTAGATGTTTATTGGGTGAATGTCTACTTGTACTGCTTATACACAAGCTTTCAGGCACAGAGTGGGTGCTAGCTTTCTGAAATGCTAATGTTACGTAGCAGCTGGTATGTTTCACAGCCTATGAATTTTGATTTCATACCCAAGACATTATGTAGTGAAACTAATGTCAAAAATTACCACTTTTGTTGAAGGTAAGGATGGCTCCCCAATGTGGTGCATAAAAGTGGCTTAAATTTTCCTGTACCTGTAACAGGCACCATACCAGTTCAGAATGGATCACGCTGACCCTGGTCCATTTAAAATAACTGATGTATGTACACACTTGGGGATGAGTTTTCATCTCTAACTGACATCCTCAGGAGTGGAGAACAGTGGAAGCACTGATATGATAACCTGGAAAGCGGCCTTCCAGACCGCCTTGCCTAGTGATTTGCATAAGTGAAAAAGAGCCAGCCGGAGAGCTATACGTATGATAACTTTATAATTAATGAAACATTTAATATGTATAAAATCTCCAACGTTTAGGTAGACACTGGGAGGGGGTCAATGAAAAGTTTTATTTATTTATTCATTGATTGATTGCAAATGTGCTTAACAATAATTTAGGTATTTATTTATTTGACATTTGTTGACTGGGTTAGTCTGACTGAGCTGTCGCCCTTTTTCAGTGGAGACCTGGGAAGAAAACTCTACAGTTAAAATATATGCAAAGTATAATACAATATTTCATAAAGTTAGTTTGTAGTTAACAATTTTTAAAGTTAAAGCACCAGAGTAATATATGAAGATATATAGCCATTATCAAACACACAGTAACAAAGGTTATACCTACATAGCAACATAGAAAAGGAATGTCTAAAAGCATTAGCCTCTTGATATATAGTTAGAATAGTACAGACATAAACATATTTAAGTAGACAATTATTCAAGCAAAATTCAGGTGTGGCCATGGGGGGCAGCATGTGCCCCCTTATTCGCTAATGTTGTCCTTGCTCAGTGGGAAAAGTCCTTGGTATTCAGGTCTGGACATTTTAGACACTGTAAGTTATACACCCGTTACCTTGATGACATACTTATCTTCTGGGATGACACGTATGATGAATTACAGTAATTCTTTTGAGTTTTTAAATTCTGGTACAAGTTTCTTGCAATTCACAATGGAAACCAACGAAGAGAGGATACACTTCCTTGATATCATCATAGTTAAAGCTAGAGAGAGGAATACATTTACATCCTCCTTATATCGGAAGCCAACATACTCTAACTCCCTTTTGCACTGCAATAGTGGGCACCCCTTACACTAAAAGACATCTTTGGTGAAGGGGCAGGGGGTTAGGTTGGCTAGGATGATTAGTGACTACCAGACATTTTTGGATGATGTGAACATATTACAAGATATGTTAACAAAACAAGGGTACCCAAAACAGTTCACGGAACCTTTACTGAATGAGGTGATAAATAAGAGGCTGGAAGGGTACTTTTTCCCATTGTTAGGAAAAATAGCCCAGGTAGAAGGGAGAGGGACAGAAGATGGTCCCAGGTCTAGAAGTGAAAAGCCATTTGAGGCTACATTGATACTATCATTAACCCCCTTTATGGGAGAATAAAAGACATAATCAACCAGAACTGGGTATTGTTTGATTGCGACCAGCACTATAAAAGTAAGTTGGGTAACAAATCATTGATTGTGTATAAAAGGAACAAGTCAATTAAGAATTTACTAGAAGCAAGTTCCTCAGGAGAGATGAAAGGTTGTATGAGGAAATATTGACGGTGCACACAATGTCCTTATATTATAGAAAATGAAGTAATCAATATTTTGGGGTATGGAAGGGTATTCCTTAAACAAAGGCTAAATTGTACTAGTAAATGTGTGATATATGTGGTTATCTGCCAGCAGTGTCAACAATTTATTTTACATAGGGAAAACAATTAACAGCCTTAATAAACAAATCTGTCAACATACGTATGACATCATGATGGAAACACCTGATGGAGTTCCCTGAATACCAGTTTAAATTTAGTGCCATAGAACAAGTGTGTAATAAGGGGGGGGGGGGGAGTGATGGATCTACTCCTTAAATACAGGGAGCATATGTGGCAACTTAGGTGTAATGCCACTTACCCCCCCAGGGCTTAATGAAATGGTGTCTATTTCTAGCTATTTAAAATTAAAAGCAGATTTTCATATGTGAGGTCAATGCGTGACAGTTTTACAGTAGAAGTTTATGCACTATGTCTGTTTTCACATTATTTCCACTGCACAATGCTTTTTAAACAATTCTAGGTCAGTTGTACATTTACTAACTTTTATTTTATGAAATTAGAATTTTGTATGTTTTAAAGAAGACGTTGTATTGTTTGTGAAAAATAGGGTATATGGGTGGTTGCTGCTTTATAAAATATGGTGGGAAGTTTAATGATGTCACAGAATACAATGTGGTTTTATCTATTTAAACTGCTTTGAATGTTATCATGCTTATTCTGAAGAAGTCTTTTGGCACCACAGCCAACGAAAGTGCTTAAATAACGTGATTTTGTGGACACCTGTGCACCGTATTGCTCTATTACCTGGTTCTACAGTTAGAATAGGTAGTCTAAGCTATTTACAAATCAGTAACAACAGATTAGGGTTGTATAATGAAGATGAGAGAAAAGGGGGAGAGGAGGGAAAGAGACAGGTAAGGAGTTATGGGTAGACAGATAAGGAAGGTATGTACATTTGCAGGTCCAGATGCTTCTTAGAAAGTGTTTAGTTGAAGTTTTGAATTGTTTTGGTTGCTTAATACTTCTGATATTCGGGGAGAGTTTATTCCAAAAGTGAGTTTGGGAGAAGCTATAGAGGTTTTGTCCAATTTTGTTTTTTGGTTTGTAAATTTGCAGTAAATTTTGGTCTGTGCTATGGAGTGTCCTACGAGCAGAGTTAAAGGAGACAAGTGAGGAGATGTTGGGACAGAAAGAGGGCAGAAACAGGATGGAATGAATGATTTGCAGCTGAGAGAGAAGTAGTTGGTGGGGAATTCTAACCAGTCCAAGCTTTTAGGAGAAAGACAGTAGTGAGATTTATAGCATTGATTAGCAGAGAATCTGGCACTTTATTATAGGTAGCTTCTAATTTTGTTAAGAGGGAGTTCTGAAGGTTGGTGAGCATTTGTGAGCTATAAAATCGGCATGGGAAAAGGTAGGCATGAGATAGGGAGATGTTGGCTTCATTTGGCAGGAATTTTTTATTTCTATGAAGAAGACCAAGTCTTTGATTAGGTTTTTTGATACAGTTATGTATGTGAAGGCAAAATTTGAGTTGGTCATCTGTCATGACCCTAAGAAGGTTAGTGTTAATTCAACTATGATAGGAGTGTTGTTGAGAGATGAGGTAGAGAAAGTAGTTTTAAGGTGGCTGTGGGTTGTAAGTAGAAATTGCAAGAGTTTAGTCTTTTTAGGATTTAGGACTAACTGATTCTTTGTAAGCCAGTTTTCAATGGATATGAAGGATTTTTGGGTAATAGAATTTAGTTCAAAGAGGGTATTAGCAATGTTGATAACTGTAGAGTAACCTGCATATTGTACAAGTGATGATTGTGGACAGGAAGTATGAAGTATGGAGTAAATCAGTAAAATGTTGGAGAGTAAGGAGCCAAGAATTGATCCTTAGGGAACTTAATAGGCAGTGCAGGAAAGAAAGCAGACAGCCATTTTACAGACTGCTGATGGTCACTGAGGTAACTAAAGAACCTGGAAATAGTTGAAGTGGAAAAATTAAGGTCAGAGAGTTTGGTCAACAACAGAGGGTGGGAGACTGTGTTAAATGTTTTAGAGAGATCAAGGAGTAGACAAGATGTTAGTTTGTTATTATCACTAGCTGGGGAAATGGTGTTAATAAAGGATACAAGGGCAGTGGATGTGCTATGTTTTGGGTGGAAAGCATGGTGAGTGAGATTGAGTAAGTTTTCTTACAGTGTGTAGTCAAGGATTTGTTTGTGCACACATTTTTTGATATTTTAGGGAGAGGTGATAAAATTGCTATTGACCTGAAGTTGGCAAGTTGCAAGGATTTGCCTCCATTGTATATAGGTAAGGTAAAGATTTTTTTTCCGGATAGAGGGGAACTTTGGATTCAGTGATAGAGCAATTCATAAGTATGGAGATGGGAAGGACTAGAGAGTTAGCTGCTATCTGAAGAAAGTGTGGAGGCAGCTTATCTACTGTGGGGGACCAGGGTTTCAATTTGAGAAGTAAGGATTTTATGTAGCTGGTAGATACTGATTTAAGAGAGGGTTCTGAATGGCTGACAGCTTTGGAGTCCAAGTTGGTGACATTTACCATTTTACTGATGTATTTGATTAAATAATTGTTGAAGATGGATGTTGTTTCTTGAGGAGTATTATTGGGGCAGGGGTTAGTAGATTAGGGTTACTTGGATGCAGTATTTGGTTAATGGAGTGCCAGAATGTATTTGGGTTGGATATGTGTGAGGTTAGTCAGTCTTTGTAAAAATAATTTTTCTCATTGATGATGTGTTTTTTGGTAAGGTTACAAAGCTCTTTGTAGTTTTATAAATGGGTAGGGAGCTTGGTTTTAGATCAGATTTTCCATGCATTACCACTAGTTTGCATAAGGGTGTGAGTAGTATGAGAAAGCCAGGACGATATAAATGATTTATCCCTTTCAGTGCGTAAGGGGGCAAGGGAGTTCAGAGTGCTAAGGAATATTGTGTTGAATTTGAGTAAGGCCTCATCCAGTGGTAGGTGAGTTAGGAAGGACCAATGTATTGCTGAGAGGAGGTAGTTAAAAGTAGCAGGATAGAAGTTAGAGAGTTTATGACATTCAATATACTTATGTGGCCTAGTGTGGTGTGGGAAGAACCTTAGTACTTTGATTGGAGAGTGGTCACTTAGAGAGCCTGGTAGTATTTCTGCATGGTGATATTTGCATGGCTCTGAGCATAGTATCCAATGAATAACAGAACTGTTTTAGATGTTTTATTGGTATGGGTAGGGGTAGAGACAAGTTGTGAGAAACCACACACATTAATACATAAGCTGGGTCTATCTGAGGAGAGAGATAGCCAGTTTATGTTGATGTCCCCAGGATAATGGTTTCATTAGATAGGTGTTGAGAAAGCCAGGAGTGAATATGTTCAAGTAAAAAGATATTATTGCCAGGGGGTATGTAGATAGCAGCAGCAACAGTTATTGAGTTGTGGTCATTAATTCTACAGCTGGCAGTCAGATGTTCAGCAGGCAAGAATGACGGGGTAGGTTTAGTTAGAGGGGGTAACAGTGAGATGGTTAGAGTATAGTATGGCAATTCCTCCACCTTTTATCATTGGATGGTCAAGTCATAGGGTGTTGTAACCTGAGGTGAGAAAGTGCTTGCCAGGGATTCGAGGTTTCAGCCAGGTTTCAGTTAGTCTAATGATGTCTGGGGAGTGGTGTGACATCCAGGCATTGAATTCACTACCTTTATTAAGTATACGTCTTATATTCATAAAATAAAGTTATAGGTATTTCTTAGGGAGCATGAGTTGAGAAGTGGTAGAATCAATGGTTGTGTTATTGTTGAGGGGGAGGGAGTTAGGACTAGAGTTCATGTGAATGTTACCTGATAGGATTAGAAGACTGCATATACAATTAGAGTTAAAAAGTGAAAAGTAACAGAATAGGTATGTTATTTTAGTTTTTCTGGAGGCAGTGGGAGAAGGAAGGATTTGGAGTTTAGGGAGGAAGGAGGTTATTGGAAAAATGGAGGTTGAAATGAAGAAAGAGTGAATAGATTGAGAGAAAACCTTAGAATTGGTAGAGGTAAGAGATATGTGAAGTGGTTTTAAATGAGCACTGTAAGAAGTAAGGTGGTAAAGGAGAAGTAAAGTAGATGTGCAAAGGTACATCATCTTGTAGCAGAACTTGATAGTGCTAGGTAGTTAGGATGATGGGAGCGAGAATGGTTAGAGAAATGTAAGGTCTGTGGGGAGTTAGAAAAGGAATGTTCTGTGGAGGAATAAGGTCTGCAGTGACTGTAGGACTAAGAGAGGATATAATGTGAGGCAGTTAAATAGTAGGTGAGCTGGCAGTTAAAAGGTGGTTAGCTGATTGTGTGAGAGTGATGGGATGGGGAGGGGTTCAGAAGGGAGGGGAAAAGGAAGCTAGCTATAAAAAAAAATCAGTTCAGGGGTGGGTGGGAATGGAGAAGGGTAGAGGAGCGGAGTGAGCCAAAGTTTAGTGGGGGTGAAAGGAGTGGGTAGAGCTACAAACAGAGGATCACTAGTAAAGAAAAACAATGAAATTAAAGACCCCAAGCTTTTCAGGGTAAGGGCCACTACACTTAGAGAACGATAGACACAGAGAGTATATAGAAAATGTGCTATAATGCAGGGAGACTTAGAGAGCCATAGAGTAGAGACAAGGTAAATAACTAATGGACAAGTTAAAAATGGTTAAGGTGCAAGGTAATGTAGCCACAAGAAAGCAGAAATATAAATCACCAGACCAGATAATAAAGAGTTAAAAAGGAGGAGGGGCAACTGAGATAAGTTTGCGAGTCACAGCCTAGTATAGCATTTAAAAGACAAATCTTAGTTTAATCTGAAGGTTGAGTAGTTGAAAACATACATTGAACTATTGGTGACATGTTTAGCTAAGTTGGCACAAGTCTGATGGTCAGTTTGCACCTGTTCTTTTGTTTCTGTTGTGCTTTGATGTTAGTAAAAGTTGACAAGTGTTTTTGTGGAGGGGGAGAGATACAGTAGTTTCACTGTAAGGAAGTTTCAACTATCAGTGCCAAGTTTAGATAAGTTAGCATAAGTCAGATGGTCAGTTTGCACCTGTCCTTTTGTTTCTGTCATGCCTTGATGTCAGTAAAAGTTGCCAAGTATTTTCAGGGGAAGGAGAGAGATGCAGTAGTTTCACTGTAAGGAGGGTTGTTCATACACAAAGTCTCAGTGAAGCAGGGGCTATAACTAGATCAGAAACAAGTACTATGGAATTGTTGCAAGCAGCTGCAATTCATTTTAAAGCATTTTTATAGTTGCTGCTTTTTGCAAAATTGGTATCTGTAGGGAACAGCACATTTAATCAGCTTTGCAATCAACAGTGTGTATAACTTAATCACAAATGAATTAAAAAGTAAATGAAACATTAGCTCTGTGTACAGCTTTGCCAATGAGCATTCCAGCAATTTCAGTGAAGATTTCATATTATTGATAGTCTATTGGTATTTCCCAAAACTGTTCAAAACGTCTGCAAAGGATACTTTCAAGAACATGATGTACTATACTAGGGAGAAGTTAGGGGTGGGGGGGACTATTGAACTATTCACTGTTCAGGAATCTTGTTGCTATGACAGCTTTGCAATTTGTCCACTTCAGCAAGGTCAGAAAAGAAATAAGTGGTACCCTTGTCAATGAAAGAACATGCAAGTTTTATAGCAGGGGCAATTCAGTGTTTATTAATGCCATGGGCACATGTGCATGATTTTAGTCATGCTGTAATGGGAAAACAACAATGTTACCATAGCAGCAACATTATTAACCAATAAGTAGCTCAATAATTCTCTGACCCTCCACCTGGAAGGTACCTACTGCTCTTTAAGTTTACCTTGCAGAAGTTATGAATTATCTGTAAGAACTTCATTTCACCTGCAATGCATTCCTTTCTTGTTTTAAAGGTATACATAGCATCAGAACAGCAGTCCCAGTCCTTTGTTATTAAATTGGAAGTACGGAAAGACAAATAAAGCCACTTCCTTATTTGTTATGCTTTTGCAGTTCAATGTAGTCACACTTCCATAGTCAATATATGTAAGGCAAAATTACGGCAGAGTACACCAACAGGTATATGGAAAAACATAACCTCCCCCCTTAGCAATGCTGATTAAATGGAGGAAGACAGGCAAAGATTTCTATTAACTCAACTTTCTCCTTGTTTTTCTTCTTTACCAGCACATGAAGATATTAAAAATATCTACCAGCTCTTTCAAAGGAGGTACAGCTGGTTCCATGTTACCATAAGTACTGCCCCCCAAAAAAATTCATAATAAAATATTAAAATGAATAAATATGGAAAATACAAATATTACTATTACTCTGATGTGTAGAACACTGCACTTCATACAAGATATAACAATTCCAGCAATGCCATACAATCAGAAAATGAGTGCATTGGTTAATATTTTATCATATAAAGAATTACTTCCATTGATAGGATAATACTGAAAAATATTAGTGCTTGTGTCTTATACTTTGATACAAAAGCATTCACAATAAATTACATGTACGTTTTTTTCTTTCCTATCAATTCTTTTTGTATAATTCTGTTTATCCAACTCATCCTGGGACACCTCAACTGCAGCCAGCTCATCTGAAGGAGATGTCACTATCCCTTGCCCATTCCAGGCCTGTTTCACAGGGTGGGAGGGGTAGCTCCTCATTCTCCATGACAGACCAGTCAGATAAGCTAGTCTGAGCTTCAGGACTTCATGAAAGTTGCAGTAGAGTGAGCTATAGAGAGGTGGTGGGGTCTATATCTCAGCCTCCTTCATTAGCTGCTAGACTAACTGTCTTGGCTGACGCTGTTCTTTGAGCAACCAGATGTTCTGATTGTCACATCATCAGGGAAGTACATTAAGGTACATCAAGGCAAGGTTCCATCTGAAGCTGTCTGGACCAGGAGAAAGTGGCAGTCATGTGTACTACCACCCCACCATCTACTTGTATACCTTTTCTTCAACTGCCTTCCATTTTATTTGTGAACCCATAATAGTTTGTGACTACCCTCTCTTGTTTGTCATGTCTGTCTTTTATGTTTTTGTCAATATCCTTATTTCTACCCCAACTCTCACTCCTGCCCTTACTATCCTTCTCCATCTTTTCTTATATATATTGAGCAGAAAAGGGGTATAACCCCACCAAAAAAAAAAAATAAAAAATAAAAAATCTAAATAACCATCCTATCTCATGTTCTCCATTACAATCCTCTTACATTTTCGTGTTCTATTTGCCTTGCCTGCTCTCCTCCCTTTTTTCTGACTTTCCTATCTACCCTTTCCTTACTTACAAAAATCCAAACCTAGGGTCCATAAAAGGACATCTTTACTGTAAAATAAAACCTGTGAAAGTTGCCACATGCTGCTAAACAGTGATGTTGAGCTCAAGGTCATGCAGGTTATTGATGCAAATTCCCACAATACTAGTGCAACTTAGAACTCACTGCTGACTGCAGAAAACATACAGAGTTATTTGGGAACTCATGAACATTAGCAGCAGTTACACACATGTGTGAAAAACTTTCACATTTTTGCATTGTTCTTAGTTGACTTTAAACACTTTCAACTCAGCATAGTTTATGTGGGTGCTTATTTGCAGGCTTCATAAGTTTAAAAAACAGTGTCACTTGTTCACATTTATTGAACTTGGATATCAGCATAATGACACATTTTATACATTTGCCTTACTCGTGTATGCAGACCAGGACTATGAATGTCACTCATTGCTTGCCTTCAGGAACTAAAGCTATCAAGGAGGGAGAAGAAGTAAATGGAAAAGACAGGTAGTAAATGGGTACGGGGTAGATTGTGCCCCAGAATGAGGGAAAAGAGGGGCACAAATACTGCTGAAGGAAGGATGAGGTTAGAGGTAGGAGAAGAGTGTGATATGGTGGTAATCAGAGACACCATTGGAGAAAGATCAGTGGTAGTGAGATCTTATGGCCTCGACACAAAGTGGAGGAAATGATGGGATGTGTGGCAGTAACTGAAAGAGTAACAAAGATAGGAGTGTTAGAGCCATGGCTGGACAAGCTGTATAAAGAAGACACATAATTATAGCAGTGTTAGATGCAAGGACAGGTAAATGTTTGATAGTGAGGCAATTCATTGGTTTAAGGTTTGATTCCCTCAGCCTCTATTGCCTAACTGTGTCACTCTGAGCAAGTCAATTAACCAGACAAGAGCTCTAACCTGAAAAACAAATGCAAATAAATAATTTATTTAATAGACAGGAAGGTCAGAGGCTCCCATACATGGGTGCTGGAACCATAGAGCAAGGTGACCCCCCCACACTTTTGCAGATCAATCCAGCCTCCCAACTGTCTCACATTGTATGCTGACATCATCATGCAGCACATGTATTTTTGGGTTTGCAAGCAGGAACTGAAACAGGATACATCTGGTGGCTAGAGATACTTAGGCTCAAACCCTGTACCTTAGGTACAGGGTAGAAAGAGCCTAAAGTCCCTAGCCACTATCACTTCTGAATTTATGCCTCACATTTATGTTCTGTTCCTCTGGTTTTCAGGAGTGGTAAAACAAAACCTTTTATTTTAGCAATTTTCTAAGATTATAAAATCAGTATTTGAAATGTGTCCCTATTTTAGGGCTGTATTCCCCCATTATTGGCTTTGTTCTGTATTTTTGTGCTAAGAGGTTGAGAGCTATGGTGAGAAGTGAGAACTGAATTCACTAAATGATATGATAACCATTAAAGTTTGTCTTCTTGTCTTTCAAGAAACTGCTGGTTTAACCTAGTGGTATGTTGTTCTGACTGTAATACTTCAAGACTTGGTAGTGAAATGCATGGTCATAACACATTTTATGCAAGCAACTTTCCAAAATTATACAAGCAATGTTTAAAATGTGTCCCTGGTCTCCCCCCCCAATTGAAAATAAGTTCAAGAAGCTGTGCAACGTGCCTATGGCTTACACTACTGTGATTCTGTATTTATATATTATGTGTAGAAGTAGTCTATCATGGAAATGTTCTGTATAGGGCAGTTTTGTCATTAATGGTGCATGCATTTTGCTTCATTGCCTTCTGGAAAAATGTTCAAACAATAAATTTAAATTGCAATTATGTGTAGAAGTAGACTGTTATCATGGAAATGTTCTGTATAGGGCAGTTCTGTCATTATTGGTGCATGCATTTTGCTTCATTGCCTACTGGAAAAATATTCAAACAAATTTAAAATGCAGTTGTGTGTGGAAGTAGACTGTTATCATGGAAATGTTCTGAATAGGGCAGTTTTGTCATTATTGGTTAATGCATTTTTGTTTCATTGCCTACTGGAAAAATGTTTAAACAATAAATTTAAAATGGGCTCTAACTTAAGTCTAACAAGTGTGCTGTATTATACAAGGAATATAATTTAATACAATCAGGAAGGTGAATCAAGGAATGCATACATGTATGCATGGCCCTAAAAATGTGTTTGAAAACAGCCCAGAGGAAAGTGTGAAAAGCTCAAAATCATGGGCAAATTTTAAGCTTTACTCTTGTTACCAAAGCAATGGATGAAGGTAAAACAGTTCACACCATGTTACCTTGACCTGGCCAAGCCTTTTGACACAATCCCCTACTCAGGTGTAGTACAAAAGATGAATAATGTAGGAGCAAACACTTACACCATCAGCTGCATTGCCAACTTGGCTCCCAGGATGCAGGAGATCAAAACAGGGGAAGAGACCAGTCACCAGTGGTGTCCAGGGTTCAGTGCTGAGACTTTTTCTGTTTGGCATATACATCTCAAAAGTAAAACGAAATACCAAAGAGCTTTGGCCGACTAAGTTTGAGATGACTGCAAGCTAGGAGAAGTTAGTGAATCCCCAAATGACTTAACAGTCATGCAGGAAGGTTTGTCCCAAATAATAACTGGTGTCAAAATCATGACAATGCCCTCTGAGAGCTAATCCAATTGTCTGGCATTTGGGAACTTGTGTGTACAGTGACCTAACTTTTGACCAACATGTGCCCAGTGTCATAAGAAAGCCTGTCTATATTGCACAGCTTATAAACAAATGGATTGTGACTAGAGCTAGAGATGTTGTCCCCCTTTACAAAGCTCTCATTATGTCTATCATTTTGTATAATGCCCACGTTGGCATGTAACTGTCCAGCCCCATGCAACAATTAGAATATTTTCAGAGATACCTTACTAAAAGGATACAAGTCCTAAACAATAGGCCTTGCATGGACCACCTCAAAGATTTATTATTATACTCAGTATCCTACAGAGTGCTTAGGGGTGACATGTCTGGCATACACGACATTCTCTGACATAATACAAATGGACCTAGTGAACATCAGCAAGTCAAATGGCATCAGAAATACTCAGTCGAGGTATCTAAACTGAATGTTGTGGAGAGATACATATGTCACAGAGGCTACCACTGTTCCGGAACAGACTATCCATAAAAATAAAGCAAAGCTCATCCATCCATATTCAAATGCAACTTGGATCTAAGGATGGGTAATAGAAAATGTACTCCTGGATTTCACCTCATGCCACTCATGGATAGAGGCAGTTCCTAAATGCAGCAGTTTTATTAAGAAAATGTAGAGTCTATAGACCGTTAGAAGAACCCCTATTACTGGCAGAGTGTGTCAAGCTGAATTCAAAACAAGTATTTCTGGGATAGATGCTGAAAAGGCGTTTGATACATTTCATTAGAAATATCTTTATTTAGCATTGAGGAGGCTTAGATTTGCAGACAAATGGGTGTCCATCCAATGGTGTCTGTATAAAGGAGTGTAAGCATTTGTTAAGACTGGTCAAAGTATTTCTGATTCCATTTCATTGGAGCAGGGGATAAGATATGGAAGCCCGTTTTTGCCCTTACAATAGTGACTAAGCCTCTGGGTCATGCAGTAAGACAGAGCCAATTAATTAGCTAGATTCAGCTCCAAGAAGAAAATCATATAATAAGTTTGTTTTCAGATGAAATGTCGATATACTTATGCAACCCAGATTTTAACCTTCCTGCCATTATTAAAAGCCTGTGAGCAGATAGTTGGATACTCTTATCAGTGAGGACAAAATTATAGTGCTGGGATTCAACTACAGCCTGTCAGGATGCATATTGTGTAGATATCCTTTTGATTGGCAAGTTCAACATTTCAAATACATAGGTATTAATATTGCTTGTGCAGCAGAAGAAGTTAACACAATACATTATAAGAAGGTTTTAGAAGAGACTAAATGTTATTTGGAAAAGTGGAAACAGCTAGTCCTGTCTATAGAACAGAGGATATTAACAGGATGACATTATTTCTAAATGGCTTTATGTTATCAATACACAAGGATTAGCCCTTCTAAAAGAGTATTAAACTATCACCTATATAACACTGAGTTGATCATACAGGAACAATCTCAAAGTGAACTAAATATTTTTCTGATGTCTGAATGTTAAAGCAAGAAAAATCTTAAGCATTACAGCAGATGTTCTAACGTCATGTTTCATAGATTGAGTTGTTAATTTAAAATTGGGCCACAGGTGGGTGAGATTAGTTGTAGTTGAATTATAAATAGTTTAGTAATATTGGTTTATTTAGTTATTTTGTTTATAATTGTATCTGCTTGAAAAAAGATTAGGTGAATTGATTTGCACAAGGCAAGTTATAATTATGATTTGCATGTTCCATAGGACATTGTGATTGAAGTCTTGAAGAGAATTAGCATACAGTTGTATTGTTTTAAAACAGTATTTTAAAGAGACTCTTTAAAAAAACAAGTATTTCACAAAAAATATAAAATTCTTTGTTGGTGGCAGAGCTCTGCTTACTGTTCTGTTACAGTGTTGTTAATCTACCAGATGAAATAGGCCATGGTGAATGCTTACTAGTCAGTTTCTTAGTGCTATACAAATGCCAAGCCCCCCCCCCCAAAAAAAAAAATGCATTCATGTGCACTTAGACATAATGGGTGAGATTCAGAAATTAATAGCACAATGAATTAGGCAAAACTGCATGATAAAAAGCAGTGTGCAGGGTGGGGCTGATTCAGAAACACAGGTACAGCCATAGTATAACCAGATGAAACTACATGGCCAGCATAATATGATAAAGACTATATTATGAGACAGAAATGAGCAACATTATGATAATATTCCCAGTTGATAATGCAATGAAGGTGAACAACAGGGAACAATTCAGAAATGTATAAACATTTTGCAATCAGCTAAGGCCATTAGCAAGTTTGTACATAGTGCTTTCTTGGTGAGCAGACACAGACACCATGCAACAATGCCAGAGCTAGCAGCCATATTAGCTGAACAGTATATGTGAGAGGACACACTCGTATGCCATGATAGGGCATGTTGTAACCCTCTATAACACAGAAGGAGCCGCCCATTCCTAGCATACCATCACTTCCATAACAGGGATATAGCCAAATGCTATTGCGTGGACAGAGACTGCTGTTGTCCAAACATGGAATCTCATGGGTTGCATGGAGTACTGATAGTGGATGTGAAGGTATATTCTTGCTATGGGAACCATCCAGTGATCATCAGGGGACACAGTGGGTGTACCCCAAGCACATACCTCTTAACTTCTTAGCACAAGGCATCTGGACAAAACCTAAAATAATGGGGTCACAAAGGCCCAAAAATAGGTACATATTGTAAATGTTACTCTTATAAATGTAGAAGGTTGCTAGAGTTTGTTTGTGTCTTTCAGCTTTTCCCGGTTAGGAGTCGCCACAGCAGAACTCCGGTCCACTAATGATTGGCAGTTGATTTTTACATACCGGCTTGCCAGGCCTGACGCACAACCTTCAACGAAGGTACGCCCATTCACGCATGTCTCCACGCAGAGTAATAGGGTTTAAGTTAGCAAATATTTTCAAGAGGGTACAAAGTCTGAAACTCAAATGTGCGTCATTATTTTGTGACTTCAATCCTCAGTGATTTGCCAGAACACCTCAAATTTTATCATTCTGCAAAAATCTATACAGTTGAGAGGTGGGCCCGCATCCACCTCATGAATACTACACCAGTGCCTTGATGTTATGTTGTAGTATGTGGAAGAGCATATGTGTCTCCCAGGGACCACAGAGGAGAGAAAGAACAGTATGTGGGCATTTTATGAAATAACCCACTTCCATGAGAATTTTGAGGCCATTGATTGTACCCACATTGCTATCAAGACCCTGCCTGGTCATCAGAAAACACTAAATCACCCAGAAGGTTTTCTACTCCATCAATTGTCCTTGTGGTGTGCAACACATAAGGTATTATATACAATGCATGTGTGTGCTATCCAGGCCATTCTCTCAGTTTTCACATCTGGCACACATTTACCCTATACCAGTGATTTCTACTGGGTGACTTTCCACAGGGACATCTTAATTGGTGACACTGGATATAACATGGAGCCATGGCTCATGATACCAATACACAATACACGGAACATGGCTAGGTTGCAATGCAACTCAACACTATCACAGACCTGCAACATCATTGCATGTGTTCAGATTGAGAAAGGTCAGCTTCAGCGGTCCACTTCTGGTTGCACACTGCAGTATACTCCTGAGACAAGTTGCAAGATATTTTTCTGTCTGTGCAATTCTACACAACATGGTGGAATGCAGCCATTTAGAGCAGGGAACTACCACTGGAGAACCATACAGACTGAACCAAGTGGCAGAGGAGATGCAGGCTGAGGAGCTGTCAGAGGAACCAGCTGCAAGGGAAGGCCATGCGAGGTAGGTGCAGACATAATACATTGCAGCAATCACAAATAGGAAATGTCTGGTCCACATCTTTGGGCCAGATTAGATACTATAAAGATTAAAACTGATGCATGTAATACTACACCCTGTCTATACTGTACAGTGCATTGACTTGCCACTCTTTTCATTAGACATCATGTAACTTTATGATACAGCAATAAGGGAGGGGCACAGTTTTCATCAATACATGTGTGGAGAGGCACAGGGACAAGTGGTTGGGTGATTAAGGATGTAGAAAGGAGTGTGTAATATGATCAGGAGATGGAAGGGCTGGGTTAGAGGTACTGTTTCATGAAAGGGGTAGGTGACCAGTAGTAGTGGGTACTTAATGAGAATGGATTCTATGGTCACAGCCCATGCAGAAGTGGTTACACTTTGTGTATATGTGTGTGACAAGTCTTGTGGCATCTCAGATAGCAATGAAGCAGTTCATGAATGTTGCCAGTAAAGGGTGCATCCCCTCTTAAGAACAGAGCAAGCTGTGTAATGTGCCTATCACGTCTGCCATGGTGGTGCTGGTGGTCTTTGTAACATCTGTCTCTGTCTGGAGAGCAGCCCTGAACAGCATCAACATCTAACCTCTTTTACACTTTTTATACTTGGGGTAAGGTTATCACATCAACAGTGACAATCATACACACATACACACATTCACATGTCACACTTGTGACCAAGTTAATGTCTTCAGTCCATCTACAGCCACTGAGTAATTCCCATTGTAATACCCATGTCAGGCAATAAGTGGGAGCTGTGGCAGCAATAGGCACAGGCCCACAGATCCCTACTCCTGTCCCCATGATCTGTGGAAGTGCCACTATTCACTTCAGGTGCATGGGTAGAGAATAAGGGTGCTCCCTGAGTACAGGTGTCAGGCATTGTCTGCCCATCCACAGACTGTGGACAGTTGTGACTTCCACAAGCAACAGGACTGTGTCTCTGGATATGGTAAGTATTTTGCCTTTGAAAGTCACCACTGCTGACTTTAGCATTGTGCCATCAGAATCTACGACTGTAAAACTTCCGTTATCATCGGTGTGATGCATCATTGATATCAGTCATGTCCCGTTCCATGATAGAAGACCCAATAGCCATAACACTTGTGAAACAAGATAAACACACATGTGTAACACCACTAACCTTATAACTGTTACTGGTATCATTAACAACAGAGTCATCAGAATTTTTTGAAAAACTCAAACCAGCATCAGACCATTAGCAATCAGAGTTCAGAAACTGTGTAAACAAAGTAATGAATCTGTCAGGTAAATTAAATGTAGAAATGGCCTTCAGTGATCCAGATGTACAAGGATTACTAGAAGCTAAAGACACTGGTCTAAACAACTAAAAACAAAATGTCATGAAATAGTCAGGTACAAAAATAACAACAGATAAAATAAAAGTAACACTCTGAAGAAGCTGTAGAATTGGTTTATTGAACATGTTCACCCCCCCCCCCCAAAATTCAGGACTTAATCACAATAAAAATAGCAAGAATTGTTTCATTTAAATATAACACCAGTTAACAAGGGGAATAACAACAACGGGATCTAGCTTAATCAGGTTTTGCCTGCCATGATTTGCAACGTCGGTGATAATGCACTCCATAGCTTTACAGATAAAACTCATAAGGCTGATGGGTCAGTAGATCCCTTGGTCCATGCTGGGCCCATCCTTAAAAAGGAACATTATGACAGAAGTGTACCAGGATTCATGGATACAGTCTATGGTGGGTCCACCCTTAAGGAGGGCCATAACTACAGAAGTGTGCCAGGATTCATGGACATAGTCCATGGTAGGTCCACCTTACTAAAGAGGTATATCAGGATTCATGGACATAGTCCATGGTGGGTCCACCCATAAGGATGGACGTTACTACAGAAGTGCATCAAGATTCATGGATATAGTCCATGGTGGGTCCATCCTTAAGGAGGGATATTACTACAGAGGTGTATCAGGATTCATGGACATAGTCCATGGTGGGCCCACCCTTAAGAAGGGATATTACTATAGAAGTGTACCAGGATTCATGGGCATAACCTGTAACAATGCTTAGGTAAACAGTTTGAGAAGGGTCTCAATGATTCTGTGTTTAACAGTGTTTATTAGACAACCCAGTATTTTGTCAGGACCTATAGAGGAAGTGCTGTAAGTCATTGAGAGTACTTTAAGAATAGTTCTTTAGTGATAAAGTGAGGTAGACTCAGAAAAGGTTTGCAATGGAATTCTAATTTCATTGATGAAATTTGCAACAAACTTGCAAGCCAACATGTTTGCAAATTATTTTAGGTTGAGTGGGAGACTCCATTATGGAGAAGCCTACAGGAGGGTTGAGAGTTATTTCTTGGTTTTCTGATGTAACAGAAGAAGAGCTTGTAATTATCATTTACTTCTCTTGCTAGTCTTAATTTATGTAATGCTTTTCTGATCTTTATAATTGTTTTCATTTAGTTTCCTGGTGAGTTTCTTACTACTATTTTGATGCGGTGGGGCTTTTAGTCCTAAAAAGCAGTTTAATGAGGTTATTTGTTCTTTTATACAGGTTGTTTGTATTGGTAAGACCACCAGGACATATTAGTTTTGACTTTACCACCATACTTGGTTGCAAAAGGACTGCTAGATCAGTGCAATTATCTAAATGGATGTAAGATTAACTTGTGCAACTAGCTGTATAACAAAGGACCACCATGGAGTTGACATGGATAAATTTAGAGATTTCATCATACAGTGGTATGGGGTGGACTTTTTGAATTTTTTAAAGATGGTGGTATTTGTAACTAAGGGTGTGGAAGTCTGACAATAAAGAAAGCCAGATTATGGTGAGACTTTACTAATAAAGGACCAACCAAGAGAGGGAAGCAGACAGGGGTCAAGGTGATGTTTAAGCACTAAGTTAAGAATGTTAACAACCCTGGTAAATTTGAAGACAAGTTGACCAAGTCCAAGAAATTTCAAGCATGCCCAATATTGGAAGTGTAAGAGCTCCAATCAATGGGTGGATAGTTGAAGTCACAAAGTATTAAAGAGACATTGCCGTTCTGAATATCATCTGTAAATGCTAAGAATTTATCATAGTCATTTGGAGCCATGCAGGGTGATTCATAGCAGACTATGACTTGGAAATTAGATACCCTTAAGTTGAGTTGTAAATGACCTGAGCTTTTGTATCTGCTTAACAGTGGAAGAGCTGGGCAGGGGACGATGAGAGTGAGTGACAAATGTTAGCTTATCCCTCCTGTGGGAGGCAATGATAGGGGAGCTGGCTGCCTACCATTTGCAAATGGAGACTTTTGGGAAATGACGGTGCAATCAGGAATTGGGGAGATGGCTTTGGTTCTGCCAAGCAGACAATATTATTTCTTGCTCTGAGTGTATAGGAATGTGAATGCACAATAATGCATGCAAGCGGCCCTTAGAGTGATGAGAGGATTCATGTCATACACCAGGATAAGGGATTAGGGTTTAATAGAATAATGCTTTGGTCAATCGATTAATATGGGCTTTACTGTGCGCCCATGGCCAGACTGGGTTGGTGACAGCAGTTGGGGAGAGATTAAGCATCTGGTGGTCTTTAAGGCTGTAGAGAGGGGTTTGATGGTAATATCAGAGCTCTCCTGTGAAACTTTAGGCTGCCAGTTGGGACATTCTGTGGTATACAAAAGGAAATCTACTCACTTGGATAATGTGCTGCAGACAAGGCTGATGGTCTGCAGATGGGAAGGGTGAAGCTGCATTTATACCTGCTTGGATGACAGTTCTTTCTGCTTGGCCTCTCACATGCCAATAGGCACATTCTTAATGACAAGGAATAATTGACTGCAACAAACTGGAAGAATACTAATACTGACAGATGGGGAATTGAAAACATAAATATATAAAGATTCTACCTTAAGGATGCATAAACTAGTGAATAGAAAATGTTTTACCATCTCAGTACGTAACAGAAAATGGTAACAGTGTAATTTAGTATAGAATATAGTGTGCCACTCCCTTCCTTATGTAAATTATTTTAATCTTGTCCGTGAAGTGAGAAAGATCACCAAGGTAGAGATGAACATTTCAAATATAACCTTTGTTTCTCAAATCAATGTTCTTATTAGTGTTTTTTTTTTTTAATGGTGAACAATATAAAACATTCTGGCACCAAATTCACCAAGCATACTCCAGTGTAATGATAGAGTAGTATCCATAATCTCAGCATGTGCCTCATAACAGGGTTGTGATAATGAGAAAAAGAGTGCATTCAGACAGCAGCTACAGGACCTACTAGCTAATCAGGACATGAATTTTTGTTGATAATGGGTAACTTGAATGCTCATATCAGGATAGACAGAACAGGATATGAGCCAAACCACCAAGCAAAAAAGAGGCCAAGTAGAATAAAACGACCAAGACCAGTGATTCAAGAAGTACAAATTTAATAGAACTCTCTAGTCCCTTGGCATACAAGCCTTCTAGGAGATATACAACAGGATATGAGGACAGCCTGGGACCACAAGGGTGAGGCAACAATATTAAAGATGGAGAGGCCATTCTAGACTTCTGTCTGGCACATGGTTCAAAAAGAGAAATACATGCAAAGGTGTCCAATATGCAACTCAGGTAGACTTCCTCCTAGTAAGGAAAGGGCACTGGGGTAGAATCAGTGATTGCAAAGTCCTGATCAGTGAAACAGTTGACCCACATCATAAACCACTAGTTGCCACAATCATCTGAAAGCAGTGGTCAGAGAAATCTCTGTAGTTATCAGAGACCAGGCTGAAGACCTGGAAGTTAACTGGAGAGAATGCACAACAGTTCAAGGAATTACTCAGGGTTCTAGCACCTCAAGAATAAGGGGAAATAGGTGGAAATGAAGAAGAACAGTAGCTTCTCAAAAAAGCAAATGTAAGGGCTACAGAACAGATATGTGGTCAAGCCAGGTATAGAAATAAGGTACATAAGGAAAGCTGGTGGTGAAATGTGAAAGTCCAGGAAGTCATCAAAAGAAAGGAGGAATGCAGGGAAAAAGTGGGATATAGAAAAGACGGGCAAGGCTAGGACGGAATACTGGTTAGCTAACAGACAAGCTAATAAAGGAGTTACTATAGCAAACAACAAGTCATCAGAGGTGACACAAAGAAATTCTATTAGATTGCAAAGTCAAAGACAGAAAGATGAAGTAGATGGTCAGACACCTTTCATAAGGTTTGCCATCAACAACCTGTTCACCAGTCCTCATGACATTAAAGGCAGATGGAAGGAGAACTTCCAGCATCTTCTCAATGAAAAAATCCCCACAAAAGCTATACTGCCCTAGGCGCAGCCTACAGTGAGAGAATAGGAGGAGCCCACCCTAGGAGAAGTAATAACAGCACTAAGGAAAATAAAGTCAGGGAAGGTAGCAGGTCCAGATGAGTAATATCAGATATGATCAAGATGTTGTTTGAGACAGAGGATAAATAGCTCTGAGGGTTCTCCTAGTAGTATGGCGAAAAAGACATACCCCAGATGACTGGAGAATAAGCATTCTACTGCCGGTGTGCTCAAGAACAAAGGGGACATTCAAAGCTGTGGGTAGTATAGAGGTATCAAACTCCAATCATACAGCAAGAAAGCTCTGGAGAAAGTGACTGATAAATGAAAATGCAGAGTAGTTAAAAATAAAATGAGAAATGAGCAGTTCAGATCAGGATGCAGCACAATCAATATGATATTTGCAGTGAGAGAGATACTTGAAAAGAAGATAGAAATAAGAAAAGACAAATGTGCATTACCATACTTGGAGAAAGCATATGACAAGGTCCCAAGAAAGCTGATTTGGGCAGTCCTCTGGGGGTTCAAATTCCCAGAAATGATAGAATTAGTGCAAGCTATGTACAAGTATATAATGACTCAAGGACAAACAGAGTTCAGTCTTAAGAGGAGTTGCCAGTGTGAGTGGGTGTGCATCATGGTACAGCTCTGAGCCCACTGCTGTTCATACTGGTGATAGACTACATTAGTGAACAGGTTGGATGGGACAGCTCAATAAAGTTGCTGTATGTAGATGATGTGGCATTAAAGGCAGAATATGAACAAGAACTTCAGCAAGGAGTAGGGAAATGGAATGCAAAACTGGTGGCACATGGGATGAAACTGAGTACACATAAGAAAGTTGTAGTGGCAGCAAATGGCATAAATCAGAAGAAGCTGAAAACTGAGATAGAAGTAAAAAATAGCGAAACAAGTTAACAACTTCAAGTATCTGGGAGGGGTGGCTGAGGAGATGAGAATTTTGAATGAGGAGGTCAAAGTTAGAATCAGAGGGGCTGCAGCCAACTGGCAATGAGTGTCAGGAATAATGTCTGACAGAGGAATATCAAAGTAGCTGAAATGTAAGGTATACAGAACAGTGGTGTGATCAATACTACTGTATGATACAGAAACATGGGAACCAAAGGCAGAGAGCAACTGATGAATCCAGAGGTGATGGAGATGAAGTGTCTAAGATTAGTAGTAGGATACTTACTGTTGGAGAGACAAAGAAATGATGACATAAGAGCAGAAGTCAAAGTAGCTCCAATTTAAACAAAGGTCAAAGAGAACAGATTACTGTGGTTTGAATACATCTGCAGGAAAGCAGAAGTCAACCTGTCGAAAAATATTTGGGACTGATAGGAAGGAGGCAAGAGGAAATAAGGGCATCCAGCAAAGAGGTGGATAGATTGTGTGAGAAAAGACCGTTAAACGTCAGGTATGAGAGTCAAACAAATGCACCTTCCAAAACACGCAAAACAAACTACAATAAATGCTTTGTCAAAACTTGAATCTAAAGTCCAAGCAAGTAATCCAAAGCAGTACAACAATTTGGAAACAAAAATGAATGCCAATAAACGAAAAAAAAATATTCATTTAAGCCAAACAACACAGTTAGCTTTTCGTCGGCGCTCTGCACCAACTTCCTCAGAAATTAAAATCTCGTGCTTCCACACACACACATACTACTTTAATATGCTGAAAAACACACCATCGATCAACACGCCCTCCAGTTTATCTATTAAAGAGCACTTTGCCCTAAAAACTAACTAAACTAAAATACCAATGATGACATACCCTAACCTTACCTAGTCTAACATTTAACCATAATGTAAAATATTATAACAACCAGCTTGCATCAATGGTATATATATATATATATCTCTAAATCTAGTAACCGCTGTCAATAGATGAATGAATACATTTCTGAAACCTAAAAAAAACAAATATTTTAACATTAAAATATATCAAAAATCTTCCATTTGAAATAACATTCAAACGGATGTCATAAAACCATTTTTCAACTATGTGATACACAATGCCATGCCCAAAAAAATAATAATAAAATAAAACAATAAATATACTCGCACAATAAAAATATAAATAATGCCATATACCCTGTGGACGAGGTACACCTTACCTCTCCAAACTTCTCAATTTAAGAACACTATTGATACAAAGCATACCATTGAGACCGGGAGGGTGGTAGGCTTCTAGCTTTAGCTGCCGCATAAGTTCCTTGAATTCCAATCTCAAAGATTCAGGACCCCCCCCCTATTTTCCAAACTTAATTGGTCAATCACCATAAAAGAAAACTCATGGTCAGGTATTTCCTTCTTATGCCTTGCCAAAGCGTTTTCCATCCTTTCTTTCTTCATGGCATATAAATGTTCATACATGCACTCTTGGAGCTTCCTGTCTGTCTTGCCAATATAGAATACCAGACAAGACGAACATTTAGCCAAATAAACCACATGGCTACTTGTACAATTGTACCTCCCTTTTATCAAGTACTTAGTGTCCCTAATCATGAAATATGTGCCTGCTTGAATAAATCTACAATATTTGCACATATTACACTTAAACATCCCTGATCTTGAAGGCAGGCTTTTACTTTTCAATTCCAAGATATTCTTGATGTTAGAACCTCTCCTAAAAGAAACTTTTGGGTAAGGTCCAAACTTACTGTTCCCTGTAATGTCAACCGGTAACAAGCACCAGTTCTTCTTGATGATTGACAGTATTTCCCTAGCATCCATATTATAGGAAATAATGAAACTACAAGAATAAGCACCAGCGATCTAATTTACTTGAGTGGTCGTGATGGTTTCAGACATGGAGTAACCCAAAATAGGTTGGAAATACCCCTTTCCCCTTTTAGTTTGTACCTCCATACATAATTCAACTATGATGTTCTCCGGATAACCTCTACACCGGAAAAGGCTCAAGATAAATCGGCACTCCTCCCGAAAATCTTTCTCCTTTGATACCATTTTGGCTGCCCTGACCAGTTGGCCCTTAACTATAGAGCTCTTCTGGTGGGCTGGATGATGACTATTATAATGTACATAGGAGTTGGAAAAAGTAGGCTTCCGATGGATTCTGGCTAGGAAGCAATTCTGAATTCTGTCCTTAAATAATTCCACATCCAAATAGGCAATTCTTTATGTTTCAAAAACTGCAGTGAATTTCAAAAATTCAGTTGACCTATTGAAACTGTCGACCAGTGACTCAGCTGACACTTGATCTCCCTTCAGGATGATGAAAATATCATCCAAAAAATGAGTATAAAGGACAGCCTTTTCTTGAATTATGATATTAGAGAAAATGAATTCCTTCTCCCAATAGGCCATCACCAGATTAGCCACACTGGCCCCACAAGGCGACCCCATGGGTACTCCTATCAACTGGTGAAACCATCTATTGCTGAATGGAAAAGAAATTACAAGATAAAATAATATCCAAGAGATCCCTGACCATCAAGATCTCTTGGGGGGATGCTTGCTTTGAGGTCTAGACCAGTTGGATCCATTCAACTGCCACTTCATGAGGAATCGATGAATACAGATCGATGACATCGATGGTTAAAAAATGGCTATCTGCACTATATGGTGTTGAGCCAACCTTCGCCAAAAATGACCATGAATCTCTAGAAATATGTGATTCTCAAGTAACATATTTCTTGAGGATTAAATCAACAACTTTAGCCGCCGCATATGTTAGACTGCCTCTGGTGCTGACCAATTGGCACATGTGGGGGGGGTCCTAAATATACTTATGAATCTTTGGATTTCCAAACAACACTGGAATTCTTGGGTTGAGGGTGGAAATGAAGTTAAACACTTCCAAGTCAATAGTCCCACTAATAAACATGTCTTCATAGTAGGATCGAACCCGAGTCAAATTGACATTTAGCTCATTCCTAGAAACTTCACGATACGTATCGGAAGCTAAAATGGTTGACATCCTGTTGTTGTAGTATTCTATGTCCATAGCAACCAGACCACCCCCCTTTGTCTGGTTGCATCAATCTAACTGTAGATTAACACAAGACATCCAACAAATCCCTTTCCTCCTTGGAGGTATTGTGGTGAGCTGGACACTTCGAATTTAATAAAAAGTGAATATCCACATCACACATTTGCTCGAAAACTCCCAGGGAGGAATGCAAAGGGGGATTATACGTACTAGGAATGTGATAAGGTTTAGCTGAAATTGACTGTTCCCCCAACAAAAGTGACAGATTAAGCTTCCTAACAAAAAGCTTCAAGTCCAGAATTGATCTTGCCACACAAGCCCTCCTAGTTGGAACAAAGGAAAAACCTTTAGCCAAAAAATCAACCAGTAACTGTGGAAAAACAAACTGGGAATAATTAAAGATTTTAAAGTCCTTCCCAGTATTGTAAATCACATCACATGCAGGGCTATCTGAGAATATAAAGTCAATGTCATTCCCATTTAGTTTCTCCTGGTCTTGTATCTGTTTCTGGTCCTCCTGCTTGATGACTGTTGGGGGGATGAGGCTTGTTCCTGAAAATTTGACCCTTCGGGCTCAGATGGTTGGCTGACTTGGTTATTGTGAGAAACCAAACAATATTTTTTCTGATTCAGGTTATCATAATCTATACCCCCAGCCAGCTCTTCCAACCCCTGGTCCTTGTGTTGGATTTGGGGTCTTGATTCATGGAACTCATATGAGGCACCAGATACTCGGACAGACTGCCCCTTAAAAGTACCTTGTGATTTAGGAGGCTTGGGATAAGCCACCCCCTCCTTGTGTGCCCTAATGTCTCTTTGTAACTTCTTAATCTTGGTTGAGGTGAGGTTAGATATATACTGATCGATGCTGCTATAGATACCCTCATAATCATATCTATATTTTGGAAAATTATTGTCCACCTTGATCCCCTCATCCAATGTAAATATTTCTTTTGTCAATTCGTTAATCGTTCGTTAGTCTCCTGGTAATGGATACTGATTAAATTTAACAGCTCAAACCCATGTTTATCAAACAGGGAAAGAAGGTCACTGTGGAACTTAGACCCATCCTCCAACCCTGTAGGGTACTGCCAGGAACGAAGCCCCTTCGGTAATATCTTTAAGCGACAACATTCCCCGAAATATGAGACTTCTAATTGTAATTTCCTTAATTTTATCAATTTTTGGTCAAACATATTAAGTTTATATGAAAGATCATTACCTTCATTTTTATTTGAATTCATTCCTGGGACATCAGCACCAGTTATGAGCTGGAAAGGTCGGCTTAACCATTGATTCAAGTTGAATTGAACATTTCCTCGCCCCCTCTCGATCAAGGTTGGAACAACTAGGAACCCAATGTCCCTGACTCTACTTGAACCAACTTCATTGAAACCTCCAGTCATTCCTTCCCCTTCAAATCTGTTGACCTGCTGAAATAAAAAATGATTTGTGGCAGCCGCCAATTCACCAGCTTCCCCATGGGCGGGTAAAAGTTCCTGTGACCCAGTAAATTCAGCTGTCGGAGTTTGTGTTGGTAAAAAAGATCCTGGTAGCATCTGCGAAGCTTCAGATAAATTATCCACATGTTGTGACAACAAATCAATTTTTTTGAGTTAACAAATTAATAAGCAAAGTTAACTCTCCCGCTTCAGTCGTCTCCCTGGTTTCAGGTTTCGGGCTTGACATTGCTAAAATAAAAACTAATGCACCTTCCAAAACACGCAAAACAAACTACAATATATGCTTTGTCAAAACTCGAATCCAAAGTTCAAGCAAGTAATCCAAAGCAGTACAACAATTTGGAAACAAAAATGAACGCCAATAAAAGAAAAAAATATTTATTTAAGCCAAACAACACAGTTAGCTTTTCGTCTGCGCTCTGCACCAACTTCCTCAGAAATTAAAATCTTGTGCTTCCACACATACATACTACTTTAATACGCTGGAAAACACACCATCGACCAACACGCCCTCTGGTTTATCTATTAAAGAGCACTTCGCCCTAAAAAACTAATTAAACTAAAATACCAATGATGACATACCCTAACCTTACCTAGTCTAACATTTAACTATAATGTAAAATATTATAACAACCAGCTTGCATTAAAGGTATATATATCTCTAAATCAAGAGGAACTGGTGTTTGTTACTGGTTGACATTACAGGGAACAGTAAGTTTGGACCTTACCCAAAAGTTTATTTATTTATTTATTTTTATTTTATTTTACATTTGTTGACCGGGATAGTCCGACTGGATGCATGTCCATTTTCAGTGGAGGTCCGGGGAGAAAAGCTCCAAGGGTAAGCAGATACAGCATTACATAATACCAGCATTACATATTACAAACAGACTATTTACAGAGATTACATAAGTAAGCAAGTTAAACAAGTTCCACAGGTTACAGTTAATCCTGAGCGCAAGTCAGGATTAAATTAAATTACACAGTAAACTGGTTAGCAGATTTTTACACATTCTAGAGAGAGAGTTAGCCAGGCTTGATACATTGACATAGCCAGTTAAGTGACAAATGTTGTTTGAGTCTAGTTTTAAATTGACCTAAGGTGGAAAGTAAGGTAATATCAGTTGGAAAAGAGTTCCAGGATCTACTTACAGAGTTTGCAAAGAGAGAATCACCGGCTGTGTTATTAATTTTGCTAGTCTGAATTAGTAGTTTGTTAGAGGATCGAAGTGGTCTAGGATTGTTATAGGGGGTGATAATATTTTTAAGTGCAGGAGTATTGTTCGGGTTATAGAGGATTTTATAGGCCATAGTCAGTTGGTTATACTGGATTAGGCTGGGTAGTTCAAGCCACCCAAGCTGATTTAGATTGATGCAATAATGTGTCCTAAAAGGCAGCCCAGTGGCAAACCTGGCAATGTGGTTGTAGCAAATTGAGAGTTTGTTAAGGACAGTCTTGTTTAAATTCGAGAGTAGAGGGAATGCATACAGAAGGGTTGAAAGAAGGTGAGAGTGAGCTATGGCAATTTTAGCTGGAGGGGTTAGAAAGGCTTTTATTCTGTAAAGTGATCCTAGTTTTTTATTGATGGTTTTGATAGTTTGGTTAACATGTAGGTCAAATTTTAGATTATTTTCTATGATGACACCTAATAGTTTTGTAGAGGGATCAGGGGAGATTATTGTGCCATCATTTGATTTTATGGTAAAGGTGAAAGCGGTAGACCTACGTGTTGGTGAAAATAACAGCATTTTAGTTTTTTTGGGATTTAGGATCAGACGATGTTCAGAAAGCCAGTTTTCTATCGTATTAAAGGTGGTCTGGGTAGCTGACCATACCTCTACTGGAGATGTGGCTGAGCAAATCAGAGTAGAGTCATCAGCATATTGGATACAGTTGACTTTTGGGATGACAGTATAAAGGTCGTTAATGAAGATGGAGAACAGCAAGGGCCCTAGTATAGAGCCATCTATTGACAACGGTTACTTGATTTAGAAGTTTCTTTCAGGAGAGGTCCTAACATCAAGAATATCTTGGAATCGAAAAGTAAGAGCCTACCTTCAAGATCAGGGTTGTTTAAGTGTAATATGTGCAAATATTGTAGATTTATTCAAGCAGGCACATATTTCACAATTAGGGGCACTAAGTACCTGATAAAAGGGAGGTACAATTGTGCAAGTAGCCATGTGGTTTATTTGGCTAAATGTTCGCCTTGTTCAGTATTCTATACTGGCAATATGGACAGGAAGCTCCAAGAGTGCATGTACGAACATTTATATGTCATGAAGAAAGAAAGGATGGAAAACACTTTGGCAAGGCATAAGAAGGAAAAACCTGACCATGAGTTTTCTTTTATGGTGATTGACCAATTAAGTTTGGAAAATAGGGGGGGGGGGTCCTGAATCTTTGAGATTGGAGTTCAAGGAACTTATGTGGCAGCTAAAACTAGAAGCCTACCACCGTCAATGGTATGTTTTGTATCAATAGTGTTCTTAAATTGAGAAGTTTGGGGAGGTAAGGTGTACCTCGTCCACAGGGTATATGGCATTATTTATATTTTTATTGTGCGAGTATATTTATTGTTTTATTTTATTATTATTTTTTTGGGCATGGCATTGTGTATCACATAGTTGAAAAATGGTTTTATGACATCCATTTGAATGTTATTTCAAATGGAAGATTTTTGATATATTTTAATGTTAAAATATTAGTTTTTTAGGTTTCAGAAACATATTTGTTCATCTATTGACAGCAGTTACTTGATTTAGAGATATATATACCATTGATGCAAGCTGGTTATTATAATATTTTACATTATGGTTAAATGTTAGACTAGGTAAGGTTAGGGTATATCATAATTGGTATTTTAGTTTAGTTAGTTTTTTAGGGCGAAGTGCTCTTTAATAGATAAATTGGAGGGCGTGTTGGTCGATGGTGTATTTTCCAGCATATTAAAGTAGTATGTGTGTGTTGAAGCACGAGATTTTAATTTCTGAGGAAGTTGGTGCAGAGCGCCGACGAAAAGCTGACTGTGTTGTTTGGCTTAAATAAATATTTTTTTCATTTATTGGCGTTAATTTTTGTTTCCGAATTATTGTACTGCTTTGGATTACTTGCTTGGACTTTGGATTCGAGTTTTGACAAAGCATTTATTGTAGTTTGTGATGAGTGTCAAACAAGGTAGGAAAGTGGGATTGAATAGTGACAGATGGTGACAAATGACATGGCACCCTGACCCCATGTAGAAAAATAGGAAAATGGGGGATGATGATGAACATGAACAAATTCACCAATTGAGGAAAGATCAAACTCTCCAAAATGTTCAGGTTTAGAACTAATACCACATATGTACCAGGTGACCTTGCTTTCTTCCCAGAACCATCAATGCCCCAGCTTGGTGTGTAGTTAATATCTGGAAAAAAGAAAGAAAATATAGAGATGATTTATAGACCTAAACATTAAATATTAATAAAAACTGTGAAACATTTTTGTTTACATTATCTCTTTGTTCAGTCTTTTATTATCACATGAAGCATAAGTAGGCACAAGAAGAATTCTATTCTAGATCTGCACAGCATTATTCTTAACAGTAATATTAATTTACATAAGCTGAATCATTTACATATTTTCTGTAATGGTGTTAATCCATGAACACATGATTGAACTATTCTCTGCAAATTTGAAAGCATATTGCTTATAGCATTTGAAAATAAATAAATAAAAATGTTGAATACAAATTATACCAAATGTCTCTTCACAGCTTTTACATTTCATCAAAAATGTCAAATTTACAAATGCTGCCAGTGAAATAATTTTCTTCGATGCAGCTGGCAACCCACCACCGAAGTATGACATACTGAACTGGCAGCGGGCAGCTGATGGCAGCACAGTATTTCAGAAAGTGGGTTTATTTGATTATCTGGCACATGAAGATGAGCAGATTGTCATTGAAGATGGTTCTATCAAATGGAATGGAGGAAAGTCGCAGGTATGTTTAAAAATATCTCTGAATAATATAATTACATTTAAAATGTTCATTGATTTTTAGTTTTGCCAGAGAAAATGATTTAATTATACATTAACACTTACAATTTTTATGGAGTTTTTACAATTCTTCCTTAATGATTTCTTCTGAAAACATTTTGCAGTTTTAATTGTGATATCATTGGATAGACTGCCATCCTATCATGAATTAGATTCTTTGCCTTGTGATCACTAATTGCTGGGATAGGTTATGGCAGCCCTGCAGCCATGAACTGGATAATGTAGTATCGACAATGAATGACTGAATTGTAGTATCACTTTTTAAAGGAAAGTGACAACATTGAATTAATGCATAATTCATATTACACATAGAATGTACAGCAAACCTTTTACTTTCGGTTTCCCTTATTTCCTCACCATTTCACAGATAAAAAATAACAGAAAACAACAGTTCCACTGTGCACGAATACTCCTCTGTGTCTTGGGAATTCCACTTGATACTATAATATCACGATCCCACCAAAGATGTTGTAAACGACACAAAATGCTTAAAATAATAAAATAATTTATTACAAAAACAGGTTAAGCGCTTTCACTTGTGTACATACAAGCTTCATCAGAACACCTAAACTCATTCGTGAACTCATTATATAACTTTTTTGGTGCCATTTCTCTTGAAATTCAGCACGAAAATTTAAAGAAATATATACACATTAATCAAACTTGATGGCGCTTGTAATGACATGCGCACAAACAGCACCCATTGATATTCTATATAATGGTAGTATATATTGCTCTATGTAGGACATGTCCAGGGTTCTACATAGGCAAAACACAAAGGAGTTTGACCAAACGCATTTATTCACATCTATATAGCATAAAAAGAAAGGATGAAAAAAATGCGTTGTACAGACATATTAAAAAATATGGAGACAAGCATTCTTTCAATTTTGGTATAGTGGACACAGTGCAAGTCAACCAAAGAGGAGGCGATTTCAATAGCCTACTTCTGTATAAAGAATTATGGTGGCAGATTTATACAGATGCTTCTGTTCCACCAGGCTTAAATGATACAATTTCTATTAAACCACTATTGGTCATTAAATAAGATTATATATCGCATATATTTAATTTTTAACATGACAAAATTGGTTATGGTATTTTTATATTTTTGCACTCTGAATAGATTTTTAAATATATTGAGTATTGTTTTATATAGAATATCAATGGGTGCTGTTTGTGCGCATGTCATTACAAGCGCCATCAAGGTTGATTAATGTGTATATATTTCTTTAAATTTTCATGCTGAATTTCAAAGGAAATGGCGCCAAAAAAGTTATATAATGAGTTCACGAATGAGTTTAGGTGTTCTGATGAAGCTTGTATGTACACAAGTGAAAGCGCTTAACCTGTTTTTGTAATAAATTATTTTATTATTTTAAGCATTTTGTGTTGTTTACAACATCTTTGGTGGGATCATGATATTATAGTATCAAGTGGAATTCCCAAGACACAGAGGAGTATTCGTGCACAGTGGAACTGTTGTTTTCTGTTATTTTGATTGCTACACTGTTCGCACTTCACAGATAATAAACACTGTATAAGCTCTCTATAACTCAAAGCTCTCCAGTGCTTACCTTTCCATTTTTCTGTAAGTCTTTTGTGTTTGCTTCTAAAGGGATCTACATTGCCATTTTTAAAGGCCAATTCCCATCTCCATTGTGTAATCTGGGATCTGTTCTATGTGCAAAATATACAGGCTTATTTTGCTGTTGATTCATATTACAATCTTGTCTGCACTCATGTGTCCAAAACTTTATTCCATGTGTATAATAGCAAATGTTTTGTCCTTCTCTGTGCTGCTTTTCATAAAGATATAACCTTATTCAAGAGTGTAAAATTAGCATTTGATAGTTTTACTACATGACAAGTCTGAACCTCCTAGTTCAAGAATCAGGCAAAAAGTCAAAAGTAATGGAAAAGACCCCAGATAAGGGATATCTTGTTAAAACATTACCTTTCGTAACTTCTGAAGTTAAAAAAAATAGTAGATTAGTAGGATTTGCCATAGGATAGATTTTCTGAAAAATAAGAAATCTCATGCCTGGGATTATTTGCTAAATATAATTCTAAATAATTTGGCAGAAAATCACTAATATTATGAGAAACAAAGCAAATATCTTAGACAAAAGGAGTGATGATTTTTAGTATCTATTTAACTATCTCTCTGGCTGTCTTTTCATCTGTTTACTGGTTGGATATAGGGCCATGACCTAAGATCATTGCTGGGAGAAAAAAACAAGCAACTGCATGTATTATGCAATTTCAACATCATACCTCTCAGTCTGCAGACATTGAAAATAAGAATAAAGGCCATTGAAAAGTATGTAAATCCAACCAAAAATGTGGACATCTAATTAGCATAAATTTTGAATGCCAAACAACACATAATTCTTCCTGCTTTCAGAAGAAATTTAGGATACTGCTCAGAAACACATATAAAAAAACTAAGTAACAAAATGATGGTAAAATATAAAAACATTATCAAAGAAACAATTTAAGTTCTGTAGACTTTCATAAACTGTACTATAAAATTGTACCGCACAAGGTCATTAATTTTTGCTTCATGAAAGGAGGGATGCAAGGTGTATCTCTTTTTTCTTTAAAGTACTGATGCCACTAATATGTTGCTCATGTAATGTGGTCTTCTGTGTACTACACAGCTTCAAAAAATGTTTTAAGAAGGAATTCAGAAAATTGTGTGAAGGAAAAGAGTATAAAGTATTAGTCTAGATAACATCACTTTAGCTAGCAAATCTAAGAGACTCTCTCTCTCTCTCTCTCTCTCTCTGATGCCCTCCCTGTGAGAGGAATAAAGATGCTTTGTTGAAGTTTCAAGTAGTTTATTCAGTTAAGTAGATAGATGGACAAGTGTTGTTCTAATACATTACATTCAAAAAAAATAAGCAAAGATCCAATCATCCAACAAAGTAAAATGGTTTAATAAAGTAAAAAACACAAAGCTTTCAAGTCACAAGACTCTTCATCAGTGATACAACCAACATAAAACCATTCAATATTTAAACTAAATCCAGCCTATCATATTCACTGTATCAATCATGTAACAAATTAACACATTTATACAATGAGGGTACACAAGCTGCTGAGTCAGTAAACCGTCATGGATTTTTCAGGAATATTCAAACAAGGATTAACTTCTAAGCTTTGGGATTGACTCTTTGTTTCCATCAAATAGATCCCCTAGACCTTATTACCATTGTCTGTAACTGGCTTTAAATGACATTTATACAATTTAAAAAAAAAAAAATATATATATATATATATATATATATATATATATATATATATATTTTTTTTTTTTTTTTTTTTTTTTACATAATGTACAACATTCAAGTAACAAACATCTGTCTTTCTTTTAAGAGGGGTTTAATGATATTCTTTATGTTTAGACTAGATAGTCTATCTGCCCTGAAATAATTAATCCACTTATACTCAGAAAGTTCCATCTTATTAGTTATATCACCTCCTCGTTTACCTAAGATTATTTTTGTAAGACTCTGAATTTAAAGCCATGATCTTCCTCACACTGTACAATATGTCTCGCTAATGCAGTCATCTCTACTTTTCTTCTAATTTCCAAAAGATGGAGGGTAAACAGTCTTTTAATTTCTGATTAGTCTTTCCTATATAAAAACAGGTACATTTTTCACAATTAGTAAGATAGACCACATTGTCAGTAATCCACATTGCAAAAGTACTAAAATAAAAAATCTTACTCGAAATAGGGTGCATAAATTCAGTATTCAAATTTATGTTTGCAAAAGGAACAATTATAACATGGTAAAGCAGCCTTTCTATATTAGATGTAATACATTGATTCACACTTAGTTCTTTATAGTAGAA
This sequence comes from Protopterus annectens, assembly GCF_019279795.1. Taxonomy (NCBI): domain Eukaryota; kingdom Metazoa; phylum Chordata; order Ceratodontiformes; family Protopteridae; genus Protopterus; species Protopterus annectens. Next base: position 217,643,323 of record NC_056750.1, on the reverse strand, counting down.
ATGCTGCTTCAAATTCCTTTCCCTTTTACATATAAAGTGTGGTGATTGGCCAACTATTTTCTTTACTTCTGGGTCTGACTCTAAGATACCGCAATTATTTTAAATTATAGCTTTTATTTGTGGTGTACAACTATTAAACTTCATAACATATCTCATTGATTTAGGTCTATTTAATGAACCATTATTACTGTGTGTAGAAGAAATTATATCATTACCTAACAGGAAAAGTTTCACAATATCAGCATTCTGAGATATTACCACCTGTCTGTTATGGCTAAGTGTTTCTTCAGAACAACCTCTAATATGTCATTGCAGCCATCTCTGTAATAAAACCATCTTCCTTAGTGCTGAACCAACTAGCTCTTAAGAACTGTCTTCTTACAACACTATTATAAATATGCCTAGGATGCATGCTTATATGGTGTACATATCTAGTAGTTTATACATTTTTCTTATAAACAGAAGTCTCAACATAACCATTATTCATTTCTATCCTAATATCTAAAAAGTTTATCAGTTCTTTAGAGAATGTCAAATCAAACTTCAAAAAAATCTGTAGTTTGTTGTAAATAACTAACAAAAGCATTCAATGATTCTATAGTACCTAACCATAATAAGAAGGTATCGTCAACAAAGCGCTTATAAAACTTCAAGTTCTCGTTATAGTATCTTAATTCACCATCTAAATAGTCATAAACAAACAATTCCTCCCATCTAGAGAGTACTAGATTGGCATAGCTATTTGCTACTGGTATCCCCATCACTATCCCTAACAGCTGATTGAAGTATTCAATACTGAACATAAATACATTATTATTCAATATAGCATCCAAAATTGCACATGTAGTAGATACTTTGGTCTTAGAAAAAGAACTATGTTGGCATAAAAGATCTCTCACATATTGAATACCCAAATCCTTCGGAATCACTTTAAAAAGTGATTTAACATCAAGCGTAACTAAAACCAAATTATTTATATCATTGTTTTTGTTCTTATTCAACCATTTATGTAAACTACTAAAAAGTCGTTAGTATCCTTTATAAAGCTGTCACTATATTGCAACAGCTGTGAAGGTCTCTTTCCAAATACTTAGAAAGTGGGGTAGTAAACCATATTTCACCAGAGACAACAGGTCTCATAGGTGGGATTAGTAGGCTCTTATGTATTTTTGGAAGCCCATATATAAAAGGGATAATTAGGTTAGCAGTATAAAGATACTTATATAGATCTGGCATAATCAAGCCTTCCATTAACAAGTCATATACAAATGATATTGTACATGATATAAAACACCACTCAGATCAGTAATAGAAATCTTTTTAAACATATTAATGTCAAGCAGCAATTTATACATCCATTCATTATAATCATAAAAATTCAGTAGTACCACTTTACCCACTTTGTCTGCAGGCTTTATAATTACATCTTTCTACTACACAATTCCATAAAAGCTTTCTTTTCAAGATGGTTAAAATTGTAAAATCTATTTTTATTAGTCCAAAAACTATTTTATATATCTCATTTTCATGCATATTACAGAAAACTTTGGTAGTAGGTATACCATTAGGAATAAAAGTGCTTTTTCTTCTTAATTCATTAGTAAAACTAGAGGTATCTACCTTAAAAGTTAGTTTAAGATCAATATTTTTGAGAAATAGCCCTAACTCAGAAAGTGTATCATTTAGATTAGCATCTACAGATGGTATAAATGACAGTCCACTAATTAATGCATTCAATTCAAAGTTATCTAAAAATGACATCAGACAAATTAAGAAAATTATTTTCTAAAGGACTCAATTCTTGGTGTCGCTTCTTGTAGTTGGTCTCATCTGTGTGTGAGTTTCCTATCCTAGTCTCATCTGTGTTAGTATGGTCCATTCTAAATTTTGAATTCTGTTCCTGTTTCTCCCTCTCATTTGGCTCCATTCCCTCTGAGGAGCTGACAATTCGATCAGTAGTTTCAACTAAAAATTTGTCTTCCCTAAAAAAAATTAGTCTAATTTCTTTCATTAGAATTAGCAACTAAAAGCTGAATATTTGTTAAATTAGACATATCTGAAATAGCAACCACAGCAGAACTGGCATCAGGCAACCTTGAAGCAGATGTTTTAACATTTTTATGATGTCCCAGCAGCAGAGAAGACATCTAAATCAACTATGCTGTTTCCCGTGCATGTTGATTGGTTGATTTGTTCAGTATTAGTTGTCATATTGCCTATAATATTATCGCCCATCTCAGATTGGTTAGATGAGTGAGTTTGAAGGCAAACTTTTCTTCCATTAGATAAAATACAGTCATTTCCCTTGGCCACTAAAAAATATCTCTCAGGAAATTTCCTTTTTTTTTTTTTTAGCAGCAATTAATATACTCTCTGTAGCTTCTTATATTTTTGAACAAGGCTTTCTAACTCAGAAAGTTATTTTAAATAAGGCCTGTTTTTCATCATTAAGTACAGGTTCTGTTGTCAGTTTATTGCTTCTGATGGAAAATAAAGAAGCAAACGGGTTCTCACCAACAGTTAGAAATTGCTGCAACTTACAAGTAAGTAGATCAGCTTGCATGTTAGAACAGGTTGTTATTCAGCTGGAAGTATAAGAATGTGCCACCAAGCAGTCCAAAAGAATGAATATCCACAAGAAAACAGGTACTAAGGCAGCCAGATGGACCTAACAGCAGCCCAACGGGAAGTGCAACCAAAGAAATAAGCATAGGTCCAACCGTCCAGCAAAGTAAAATGGTTTAATAAAGTAAAAAACACAAAGCTTTCAAGTCACAAGACTCCTCATCAGCGTTACAACCAATATAAAAACATTCAATATTTAAACTATCATATTCACAGTATAAATCACATTACTAAGTAACACATTTATAAAATGAGGGTACACAAGCTGCTGAGTTGGTAAACCATCATGGATCTTTCAGGAATTTTCAAACAAAGATTAACTTCTAAGCTTTGGGATTGACTCTTTGTTTTTCCATCTCCTAGATTTTCCATCAAACAGATCCCCTAGACCTTCTTACCATTGTCTGTAACTGGCTTTAAATGACTGACCTATTGAATGTTTCTTGTTAGTCCTGTCACCATCTGGGTCACAGGAGGGATATCAGACCTGACTCAAACTTTCTGGACTACATCTGTTTTAAAATTGAATGAAGAAGTAAATCAGTCTGAAAATAGAGACATGGCTCATGGAGAGTTAAATCAGGCCTGAAAAGTGGAAGTTCTCCCACAATATTGCTAGTTGAGTGGCCTGTTCAAAATTGACTATAAGATTATGCTATGATATTAAAATTGTCACTAAGATGGTGCTATTCAAGTTTAAGATGACTAATATGAAAAAAATGTCATTAATTTTACAACTGCCAAAGTTATAAGTTTGCATTTTGTTTGGTGATTGCTAACTTGAAACTATTCTGAGAACTGCAGCTGTGCTTACATGACACATTATTTTGGGGGCTGCAGAAGAGCAGGCAGTGCATGCAGCAAGGCAGCACAATGCATACCTCTCAACTGTCCAGATTTTCTCAGACTGTCCAGACTTTTGACTCATATTTTTGGTCTGATCCTCAAAATTTGCAGTTTTCTGGATTTTTGTGGCAAATCAGTGAGAAGTGAATTCACTAGATAATGACAGGTATTTGAGTTTTAGACTTCATATTCTTAAGAAAATGCATGATAACACATTTTATTCTAGCAACTTTCTAAGTTTATGAGTAATATTTAAAATCTGTCCCTACTTTTGGAGCTTTGTTTTCCTGATTATTTTTGGCTTTATCCAGATTTTTGTGCTAAGAGGTTGAAAGCTATGGCATTGTGCACCCTTAGAAGAAGCTGGCATGACAGAGTGTTCTAGAAGGAAGAAATATGAAGGAGAAGAGCACAGAGCATGATGGACTATATGCTACAGATAAATGTGGCACAGTACATACTTTAGGGAATACATTGCATTACAAGTGCCCACAACATTATAGGTAATGCACCGTTGTCATATAGAGCATTGCAGGCAGTTGAATGGGGTTTCAGCATATTTGTAAGGGCACATCATTTTTTTAAGTATAGCAAGCAAGAACTTGTCATATATAATATAAATAAATTACTTACTCTACACACTATACATATGAGGTAAACATAGTACATTATGTAATTACATATCTATAGCCCACTATGGAGGGGCATAGTGTAGCATAGCAGAGCAAACTGTACATTCTAGGAATACAAAGCATGTTTCTGTAGTTTAAAGATTTTACTGTCTAGTATAAAAATGGACACCATAGCAGAGTATGTACTTTGTGGATATTGCAGTAAAGCAAATTTTGCATGCTGGGTGCAAATAGTGCACTACATGCCTCAGAGCCACTACAAAATGTAATGCACTTTACATAATCGAATTACTGAAATCTCGAATGTCATATTTTCGAGACCATATGATCGACATTTCAGTAAATCGAATATGTAAAGTTCTAAAACATAACACTTTACTTACCTTAAAACGTTATGTGCACAGAGAGGCAAGGCTTCTTGTACGCTCTGTGTGTACGTGATGTTTTTATCTTTTTTGTGGTGTTGACAGGAGGTGGGAAATCTCCCATTTTGCGCTTCCACATACAGCGCAATAGGGAGATTTCCCTTTTCCCCACTGTAGTGCGATCTCGGAGTTGGTATATTTAAGTAGGAGGTGTGTGGGGGGCGATGTTTGACTTTATTTTTTTTTTGGGTTTCATTTTAGAAGTTCGAGTTTCCAAAACTCGATCTTTTGGTCTCGACCATATGAGGTTCGAGATTTTGGGAATTCGATCTTCTGAAGTGAATCTGTACACTTTAGGCAATGTGCATCTAGTAATGCACAGCGTGCTCAGGGATTCTTTACTGTACGATGCACCAGTGGGGGACATAGCTACATGCTGATATGCTGGTGTGCTGGCTTGGCATTATACCCATTACCCATTCCTATGAAGTAATGTTCATACATTTCTTTTTGTACTTTGTACTCTATGAATGACATCACAGAAGTATAGATTCCTAATACATTATGGGCCTGTGTAAGGCTGTGTTGGCACAGGACACAGCATTCATGCATGTCAATACTTTTACATAACTGTTATACTGCATTGTAAAAAAATGGAATACTACCCCACCTCCACCCCTGTCACTGAGACTTCACACCTTCAAATCTGAGCTAAAACAATTCTTGAAAGACTCATGGATCTGTTCTTGCTCATCTTTGGTTGACATACTGCACACTTTAACCACTTTTTGTACCTCTTTACCTTCTCAGGACCCCAAAATTCCTCTTTCAGCATATCACATCTAATCATAGCTCATGGACACAGTGTACAAAGTTAATTTTCCCATCTTATTTTTCAAAAATAAGTATTATCTTATAAGTGAGTATCTGCTTTCTACCATATTGGTAAACATCCAGATTTCCTGTATCATATCTTCAACTGACTAGTTTAACAGCTAAAACTGCTTTGCAGCTATATCAGGCCATTGTTATGTTCATGACTATATTCCTTTAAGGTAGTCCATATCTGATCATCCACTACTGCTGCATAGTCTCACGCTATTTAATTTCATTTAATTTTTCAAATACTGGATCATATTATTTTGCTGTTGAATGCATAATAGTTTGTTACTTTGTGCTAAAGTATCATACTGTCATTAAGTATACCATAATATATTTTGTGCTAAAGTATCATACTGTCATTAAGTGTATCATAATATATTTTGTACCAATGACTCATTTCTGATGCTATCTGTATGACTATACTGGTTATTTACTTACATATATTATAAAGTCTGCATCAAGTGCTTGATTTATAAAAAGATCAAGCACTTGGACATCAAAAAAGTTTAAATTAAAAATAATTAAAAAAAATCAAGTAAAAAGAAAAACTATTTTTTACAGACATACAAGTCCCCCTGCACCCCTACATGAGGTCTACACCTTCCACTTCACCTGCTGCTTAAGTATACCAATTCCAAGATCACACTACAGTGAGGAAAGGGCAAATTCCCAATCTTCACTGTATTGTGATCTCACACATTCAAATGCTGACAATGTTCAAAAAGTGAATTTTCATACTATTCTCTTAACTCAACTGATAACATAGCCACCTAATTTAACCTTCATTTCACAAATTCAATACAATCCCTAATAAATGACAATGCCACTCCATTGACCATTTCCCTCCCACAAATTCCCAATCCAACTCTTTGACTATTACTCCTATCCAGACTAGCTACATAAAAAGCTTCTCAACAAACTAAAGCCATCATCACTTGCAGCTGACCTCCTACCCAATGGATTTCTCAAAATAGCAGCCATCTCCAAAGCTTACCTCATGTCAATACTAATAAACTGCTCCATCTCTGAACAATACAACCCCAGACTTTGGAAATTTTCATGCATTATTCCCTTAGACAAACGTGAAACTTCTAACCAATTATCTAACTATAGATAGACTCATCACTATACTCCCACCACTGGCAAAAATCCTCAAAAAATGCATACATATGTAACTACTGGCATACCTACTAAATAATAACCTTCTATCAAATACACGACATGGCCTTAGACCTAAACCGCTCTTATAAGCTTTACAGACACAGTCAATCAATTCAGAAATAAGGGACAAATTGTAGCATCCATCTTCCTTGACATGTCAAAAGCATTTGACACAGTCTCCCAACAAAAATTACTTAATATACTCGCCACCCACAACCTTTCCACAACAGCCATCTTATGGTTCCAAAGCTACTTGTCTGTCTGATAGACAACAAGCAGTTACCCCTTCTCCTAGTCTCATTGAGGATACCACAAGGCTCCATTCTTGGACCACTTTTGTCCACCATCTTTACCAATAACCTCAACAAAGCTATAAACTCAGTAACTACTATACAATATGCAGATGACTCAGTGCTAATCTGTACAGCCACTTCCTTCCCCAAGCTCCAACAAACTGCTCAAAAATCTCTCATGGATATAGAGCAGTACCTGTTAACCAATCAACTCATACTTAATCTCAACAAGACCAAATTAATGCTATTTACAAACCACAAAACAGTTCAACCCTCCACCCCATTCATTATCTACTCCCAAAACAACACCGAAATCAAACCAGTCAACCACACAAAACTACTAGGAATAACTATTGACAGAGCAGTCAAATTTGACACATATGTTGCCCAGACAATCAAAAAGGTACATATCAAACTGGGCTCACCCTACAGAGCCAACCCATACCTTACCCAAACCTTCAAGCATGCCATAGCCAGAACACATGTACTATCCACCCTGTTATACGCCTCCCCAATTCTTATAAACATAAGAAAAACCAATATGCACAAATTACAGTCCTGCTTCAATGAAATAGCCAAATTTGCTACAAACCACACAAACAGATCACACCATTGCATAGCTCCTCAGCAACTAAATTGGCTCAGACTCCCTAACCTGTTAACTTTTATCCAGCTTCCATCACACACACCATCATATACCAACCCGACAATTGCACCACCCTCAAAAACCTAGTATAACCCTATTTCAAAAACAGAGCCCTCTGATAATCAGATAAACATGTACTTGAGGTTACTAGAGCAAACAAAAGTTACGGAGATGCCCTGTTCTCCAAACAGATAGTTAAAACATGGAACTCTATACCCCAACATATACTTTATACAACTAAGCTTTCTAAATTCAAAATGCTGCTCAAAGATCACCTAACAAGCAGCTGTCTCTGCTACTGTACGAAACCAGGATAATAAAACGAAACACTCCCACAACCTTCTCCCACTTGCTAACACTCCACACTTGAAAAATTCTCATATCTGAACAATGTCTTCCTCTTCTTTTCTTTTTTCTTCCTATATTGTATTACAATAAATAATATCAAAAATTTTGTTTTTTTTCTTCTATTTCTAAATACATATGTACCTTAATAATTTATCTTACTTCAATAATTATGTGACTCATTGTATTGTATACCACCGATTTGTACTGTATATTTCACACTGCTATTGTACTCTATAACATACCTCTCAGCCTCTTAAAGCAAGAAATCTGGACAAAGCCATTAATAAAGTGGAACAAAGGCCCAAAAATTGAAACAATTTTTAAATATCACTCTAACAAACTTAAAAAGTTGATAGAATAACAGGTTTTGCATTGGCATGAATTTTCTGGAGGGTATGAAGTCTGAAACTCAAATGCCCGTCATTTTTTTCTAACTTCAGTCTTTAATTACTTGCCATTAATTTGCCAGAAAACCACAGTTTTATGAAAACCGGACCACATTTTTGAGGCAAAAATCTGGACATTCTGCAAAAATCTGTACAGTTGAAAGGTATACTTCATAATGATTTTTGTATCTGTGCTGTTCAGTCTATAAATGTAATGAAGAGCTTTTCACCCCAGGCCTCCACTGAAAATGGGCCTTTGGCCCATACATATACTCCCAGTAAAGAAATGTAAATACATAAATAATTAAATAAATTTAACCAGTATTTCAAATGCCCAAACTTTTTTTGACAATTTGAACACATGAATGCAAACCATATTATTAACTACTAGTGTTGATTTTCTCCCTGGGACTCTGCTGAAAAGGGTTTTTAATGTCTGAACGGGCTTTTCCAGTAAATAAAATTGCAAAGAAACTACTAAATAAATGCAGTAGCAGCACTTTACATGAAGCATGTTAGCAACTTCATATAGAACATATGTTGTGTGTGTATGTGTGCACGTGTGCACGTGTGTGTGTGTGTGTGTGTGTGTGTGTGTGTGTGTGTGTGTGTGTGTGTGTGTGTGTGTGTTCGTGTGTGCATGTGTGTACCTGTGTGTGCCTCCATTCACCCAGCCATACACAAATACATAACATAACACCTATGTATCTATATCTACAGCTATATCTATAGCTGTATCTATATCTAATCTATATCTATATCTATCTATATAAATAAATATATCTGTAATCTGATTAGTGCACTGAAACAAAGTCCCTCACAAATGTCATTTACATTTGTGTCCTAAATTCAAATTCACACAGCCTTAAATGAAAATAAAAATAATAATAAATAATAATTTGCTTTGTTGCAAAATAAATCACTTAACATTTCCATGACGCTGTGTGGTTTCAAATTATTACATAAAAGTGGGTTGGGACCCAGCGGACATACTGATATGTGCTTTTTAGTTAATAGTAAGACTGTGTGTGGGGGCTTACGTGTGTTCATGTGAATTTGTGTGTGTGTGTGTGTGTGTGTGTGTGTGTGTGTGTGTGTGTGTGTGTGTGTGTGTGTGTGTGTGTGTGTGTGTGTGTGTGTGTGTCTATGTGTGTGTGCAGATGTATGTTTTGGCAATGAACAACACTTCAAAACTGCATTCTTAGAATGCATTGCATACCGTGCTGTGCATTATATGTTCATCTGAGTGATGTCCTCTTTGAATAAAATATTTTTTGTATGCTTTTACAAGGCTGATTCTCTTTACTTCTTATGCCATACTGCCATCTTGTGATAATACGCACTCATTTGGGTTTTCTAGGAGGTTAAGTGCACGCAATAATAATTTTAAAGGATAGTATATTGTGTTGTTAACTGTAAAGTGTGACATTTGCAAAAACGTATCACTCATACCAGAGTATAAAAGTACATAGTAATAGTTCAGCATTCTTTTTGTCTAATGTAATTGTTTTGTTAGGCTAGTTATTAATAAACCAGGAAAGTAAACAGTGCCAGACAGGGACGGCTTATTGACGTTCAGTTCAATTAACACCACTTAGTCATTATAGCTAGTGCAGCAAGGGGTGAAATTATTGTTTTTCTGAGAAATGACCCTTCCTGTCCAAGATCATGGCAGCATACTTCTCAAATGTACCTCATTTTGAGTCTTAAAAGATCCATTTTCCTCCGATTTTCACATTGAACCAGTCTGTCACACATTCAATATTAATAATTATTTTAAGTGACAGCCATGGTTAATAATACTGAATCATGTTAATTTGTCAAAATAACTTTAATAAATATAAAAGAACATGTTCTAACCATATGAGATTTCTAGATGAAGTTGTTAGTAAGCTGTTAGTAAGTGTTCCACATTATGCCGTTTGTTCCATATTACGATAGGCAGTGTTCCAAATTTAGGATATGGAAGGTTCAGAGCTATGCATGGCAGAAAGAATGTATTTTCATCATTCCAAAGTTCAGCAGTCTTGGGACTGACTGTAAAAATGCATGAACCACCACGGATGGTTGCCTCTGTGATAATTCCTGCCAGTCTATCATCACTGTGGTGATGCGGAATGAAAGGCCTGACAGTCTGGGAGGGGCTAAAGAGTGAAAAAAATAATTTCTATGGAGTTGGACAATAAGTGCAGGTGTGCTGGTGGGTGGGAACAACATATTTTACATAAAACTGAAGCTCTGGTGATACATGTTCTCTTACCAGCAATCTTAATAATCACATCTGATGACCTTTCCTACATGCAATAATGTTTTAAACGTTTGTAATGTTCAATGGAAATTATCCAGAGTAGACTGCTAATAAGTTCAGGTCAGTGAACCTAACAAAGTTATTAAGGCATCAATTTAAGTATTTAGCAGAAATTATTTTTACTGTAAGACATTTAATTAGTTATTAGATTGCTGAGAACCTAAAAAAAAACATTTCTAATTAATGTTTATGAGGCTAGTTATTTTTTTTCAGACACAAGGACAGATGGTTGCTTCTGAATTTTTCATAATGAATTACCTAGTGCTCAACATATTTCATTGCCCATTCACATTCATGCTAAATAATAGGAATGTTACTTCATGTTCTTGTTTTAGTCTATAGCAACCCCTGGTGATCAGAATGGAATGCTATAAAAATGTTTACCCCATCTTATCCCACTGCAGATTTTTGGAAGTGAATCAGTTAACTTTAAATCATCCTCCCTATCAGTATTTCATGCTGGATTTATGTACTTTACAATCAGCTTGTGTCTTGCATGATCTGCTAGTTGTTACCTTAAATTTATTCGCAAAATGACAAATAGCTGAACTATTGTATTTTATTAAACTTTAGTAAAATTTAGGCATGTCGTACCACATAAGTTGATAATATTAAATTGTATTAATACTTCCTCACTCTTCTCTACTTCCTGTTGTTTGTGTTTGCAGACTCCAACCTCAGTATGTAGTCCTGAATGTATTACTGGACACAGAAAGGTAACAATCCGGGGTCAGCCTGTGTGCTGTTTTGACTGTGTAGCTTGTTCCATTGGGGAGATTGCTAATGAGTCAGGTAAGTTATACATGACTGTACATTAAACTGTAGTATATTAAATAACTAAAGATGACAAAAAATAATTATCCTCTGTAGATGTACCTGCATGTGGTTTGCAAAGAACTGCAAAAAAAAAAAAAAAACTCAAGTCAAATTCTTGCAAATAAGCAAGAGTTGCTAACATAAATTCCTAGTTCCTAAACATGTCTTATGATAAGCAAACACAATAAGAGGAACACGCCAAGGGAAAAAATATTAAACTAAACTTGACAATGGGCAAGTTAGAATTAAACTATCAAGTAGTACAAATTGACAAAGATAAATAGCGGCACATTGTCTTTAATAATATAGTGTAGAGAATGACAGTATTGCTTACAAACTATTTTAGTTCATGACATTCGATAACCTGAATTAAAGCGCAAAGAGTGACAGTTTCTGTAACGGATACATTATATGATGTTAACTATAGCCCTGAGGGACATACCATGATGTCCACTGTGGCCCTGAGGGACATATCATGATGTCCACTGTGGCTCAGAGGGACATACCATGATGGCCACTGTGGCCCTGAGGGACATACTGGGTCTATATCACCATATCGAATGGTGAAAATACCGAACGGTGAAAATATCGAATGTTCACGAGAACAAACAACTCCAAGGTCGCACTACAGTGAGGAAAGGGCAAATATACCAATCATTATTGTACTGTGACCCCAAAAACACAAGTTCGTTCTTGTGAACTTTCGATATTTTCACTATTCGGCATTATCACCATTCAATATGGTGATATAGACCTGACATACCATGATGTCCACTGTGGTCCTGAGGGACATACCATGATGTCCACTGTGGCTCTGAGGGACATACCATGATGTCCACTGTGGCTCTGAGGGAAGGCCTCACTACTTAAATATTAACATCTGGTGAGCCTTCGTGGGCAGTAACAATCACTGGAATGGATTGACATCCCGGCATGACAGTTACTGGGTGATTGTTTATGCTAGATGTTTTTATATAAAGAACTGAGGCTAGGCTAAGGTTATTTAGGCTGACTGTGAACTATGTTTCAGTGTTGGTGGTCCTCTTGTATATCTGCAGTGTGAATGCAGAATCAGGTATATTTATGTTCATGTCAGGTATATATGTCAATGGCAGGTGTATGTATCCCATGCATGTGATGGGAATACTGTCGTGAAGGCTCAAGACCAGCATGTGCCATGCAAGTTGCCTGAGCACTGGCCACTCAACTCTGAAGTTTTCAAAAGTATTCACTTAATATACATGTCTTACAACACCATGCAATTCTGGGGATCAAAGAAATACAAAATACTGTACAAAACAGTCATCGTACTACCCGTCTAATGTAATAGTCACCATCATTAACAGGGCATTTAAGTAAATCTTAGCAGCATCTCTTCACTAACAGCTCATCTTTCCAGCATAACACAGTGTGCACCTCAAGTAGTAAACAGCCAGCACAACATAGCATGCACCCAAAGTAGTAAACAGCCAACATAACACAGTGTGCACCTCAAGTAGTAAACCGCCAGCATAACATAGCATGCACCCAAAGTAGTAAACAGCCAACATAACACAGTGTGCACCTCAAGTAGTAAACTGCCAGCATAACACAGCTGAGTTGGTACCTCAAGTAATAAACAGCCTCTGGGGAACCAAGTCATCAGTAAACTAAAGGTAAACACAAGTAATCGTTAGCAATATAAAAAATTAGTAGAACAGTCAAAACATTAACTTCCCTTCTGCTATATCTGCTCACATGATCAGTGAACATGGAAATGTTAGGAAGGAGGGTGGTGTCACAGAAATAAGGGATAAGGATACAGGAAAACTGAGGGTATAGATGCCAGCTTCACATAGTATGATTTAGGGCCAGAATCTGAAATTATTATTTTACAGAAAGTGTGTCGATGTTATGTAATCCATTGCTTTAGAGGGTGGCCTACTGGGGATCGACAGATGGGTAATAGAGATAGAAACTGTGGAAAAGGGAAGGGCCAACTACACAAGGTGAGCAACAGCATTCATTCACACTTAATAGACCAAAGCTAGGATTCATAGGTGTGTACTAGACCAGCGTTCCTGGAGCCTTTACAAACCTAGCCCATAGAAGTGCCCTGGCATCATGCTGCCATTAGTTTCCGGTGCCTCTATCAAGTAGAGCCACTGGACTGATCCCTGGGGTGAACTTTCTATTTCCCATCCACTCATCAAGATTTCCCTTGAAGAGGGCCAGTGAGGTGCTCTGCTTGACATGTATGGGAAGTCTATTCCAGAGCATGGGCAGTGTCTGGGTTATGAACCTGTCCCTCCAGCATGTTCTGTTGACTGTGGTTATGAGGTTGAGGTCCCTAGAGCGTGTAGTGTGGAGGGATTAGGATTTCTTTAGTTGCAACATTTCTAACAGGCTGGGTCAGACATGGCTTTGTAAGTCAAGTACAGATCGCCTCTTAATAGACGATATGAGACAGAGAAACATATTCAGAAACAGGCCCACCTGCAAACAGTAAAGCTGCATCAAAAAAGGGTCTTTTACTATGATAGCAGAAACCACTGACTCAGAGACACATGAGCCACAATAAGGAAAGACCTCATTATCTGTTAATTTGCATGTCATTGAATTACTCTGTGAACTTCACAAATGCTAAGAAGCAATTTTCTGCAGTAATCACTTCCACCAGTCAAAGCTCTCACCTCCTAGAGCAAGAAATCTGGACAAAGCCATTAATAATGGGGGGACAAAGGCCCAGAAATAGGGACAATTTTTAAACATTGCTCTTACAAACATAGAAAGTTGATAGAATAAAGGGTTTTGCTTAGCATGAATTTTCTGAAGGGTAGGAAGTCTGAATCTCAAATGTCTGTCATTATTTTCAGACTTCAGTATTCAAAGATTTGGCAATGTTTTGCCAGAAACCACAATTTTATAACAGGCCAAAATGGGTTCAGGCGCCTAGGCAGCGAGACATTTCCCTGTGGTACATTTTGGCTGGGGACACATGGCTGAAGTGACATTCAGCTGCAGAGAAATATGGCTGTTTGTAAATTCCCTGTGGGCAAAGAGAAGCACATACTGCCATGCCCACAGCTTTAATAACCAAATGCATGGAGGCAGAAGAAGTAATGATTGTTGTGCTTAGTGTACAGTACATACTTGTGTGACTAAGTCATGTAGAAGTGTGCTACAGCATGCAGAAAATCCTGCCTGGTTCTGTAGTCACATTTATGCTCCAGTATGCATTTTAGGTAATGTTCCCTAGACACTGTGAAGAGGGTAGTGGTCCACATACACTGATTATAAAGGCACTGCCCATTGTGCACTGCATTTTTACTGCCACTGACATGCCCTCTGGCCAGCCTGATGCTTATGCCTGCCATATTCCCTGCTGTCTCATGTTCCCTTGGGGACTATGGACATGGTTTTCCCCCTGTGCATTTGGTTATTGAAGTTGTAGGTATGGCAACACATTCTTCTCTTTGCCCACAGGGAATTTGCAAACAGCCATATTTCTCTGCAGCTGAATGTCATTTCAGCCATTTGTCCCCAGTCAAATGTACCACAGGGAAATGTCTCACCGCCTAGGTGCCTGAACCCGGCCAAAATATGATGCAAAAATCTGAACATTCTGCAAAAATCTGTACAGTTGAGAAGTATGCCAGCAATCCATTCCCTGGGTTTACACAGGAATTCCCATCATTCTCCCTCACTACTTACACACACACACACACACACACACACACACACACACACACACACACACACCTGAGACCACTCATACCGCTGCATACATACACTCACACATGCAGCCCCAGCCACATACACATATACACACAACCTTCACCACTACCTAAACGCTAAACTCCCTGGCACTTTCACTCATGTCATATGCAGTCTCATACACTGAGAGTAATGAGTGATTGTGAATTTATTTTTTTTCAAAACTGAAATTTTATTAATGCGTATATAAGATATAAAACCCACCATATATGTTGAACCAAATATAATAGACTTCATTAATGATCATATTGACAACAAACCAGAATAAAAAAGAAAAAAAACAAAAAGTGAAAGTTACATGCATAAGTTGCACCATACATATAAAGCAGACCTATGCACCAGTTTGCATGTTTCCACTAAAAGATATCATTACCATCTCATCTAAAACAATAGCTAACAAAATGCATAAAATAAGATACCTACAAAGAAAATGTTACAGTGCATTAATACAAAGGTATAAAGATAACAAATAAACTTCAGTCTTTTTCTTTCCAGTCTTATCCATATTACAATCACCCCCCCCCCACCCGCAGGATATGAAATAGCTGAAGAAAGTTTTGCCAATCATCAGTAATCATTTTCCAATATCTAAAAATGGTAGCCAGCAAGATAGTCTTAGTTTTGTGAATCCAATCCAAGGTATCTGGGTCCATTTCCTTTTGTCCTAGTGGTAGAAAGCCTAATAGCCAGAAATTTTCATCTCCATTGGGAGAGAATAAAATTCTCATATCCCATCTAACTTTTTCAATGGCCCTGTGCCATAACTTTTGTACCAACCTACATTCCCTCACCATATGTATGTATGGTGCTGGGCTGACCCCGCACCACCAGCATTCACTAGACACCCCCTTCCAAGGACAGGTCATTGGAATTTGCCAGGTTTTCTATGCCATGTATGAAGTAGTTTGATATATAAAAATTTGCACTTAGTATGCAGTGGATTTATCTGTGCACCAGTTAGGCATGCTTCTCCAGTCCTCATCTGTGAGTGCACAATGCAACATATCTCCTTACTTATCCTTTACTCAACCAATAAGATTCAGTTTAATATCACATATAATATCATACGAATGATTAAGATTAGAAAAACCTGTGATGTTCACTTGTACAACAGTGACACACTTACCCAGGAGGAGATCAACCCAACTATTATTCACCACCTGTAGCTTACTTCTCACCAAAGAAATGAGGTAAAGATATTGCCACCAGGGAATAATGTATAAGGATTGCTTCTTATTTTGCAGTATCTGTAAGGGGTGAATAACAGATACAGGACTATCCCAGATATCATTCACATAATGTATACCTTTGTTAGTCCAATTGTTCCAATGCAACATCATATGATTGATTCTAAGTTTCTTATTAGCCTATATTCTTGACTCCAACCATATGTTATCATTCTTATTGCCTCTCTTGCCAGCCTCTAAACAGCGGAACTTCTTGAATCAGTCCTTTAACCCCCTGGGGTACCAACTTGTATTTTCAGATGAAAGGAGATGGTAATCCACTGTGATTTATATAATAAGATTGAATTCACCATCAAACCACAATGGATTAGATTTACTCCTGGTGTGCACATATTGTCTATCAATAAACACAACTCCATATTCCCATAAACTTGGGAAACCCATCCCTCCTTCCGTGAATGCTCTGTGCATTTTCATCACTGAAATTCTCAGTTTTATACTCTGCAACACATAATCAAACAATGTTGTTTGTAATTTAGGGATTATCTCTGGGAGGTGTTGCATAATAAACAATATTTTGGGAAGAAGAAGAAATTTTATAACCTGAATTCTAGATAGAAAGGATAAAAATTGATGTGTCCATCCTGAATTCATATTTTTCACCCACCTGTTTATCCAGCTATTGAACATTCATAGCAAGTGTTTCATTCATAAATCTAGAGAAATGGATAACCATATAAGCACACCCATCCACTACTCAACATGGAAATTGACCTCACTGCTCCAAATCTTGCTTTGCTCTATAAATAAGTAGGTAAAGCACTAGTTTGACTTTATTAAGATGTTGCCTAGACCATTTAGAAAATTCATGTATTCTCAGCAAAATATTATCCAAATGCTGAAATGAATCAACAACCCAAATGACACAATTGTCAGCAAACCATGATGTAAGATAACACACCTCATTCATAACATGAATGCCTGGATTCACACAATTTAGATGCAAACCCATACCAAGGGCATATATCATAGACTAAAAAGATAAGGGGATGGGGTCAACCTTGTGTGGTGCCCCTCCATAACTGTATAGATCTAGACAGGAGCCCATTAGTATCTGCTCTGGCTGAGGGATTTGTCTATAACAATTGATATTTCTCATAAACACCACAGGAAACCAAACTCTATGTCCCACATGAATCCCCAGGCTATGAAGTCAAATGCACCATTAAACTCCACTCATATAGCTGAGGCCCTAGACTCCAGTCTCTAAGCTCTAATATGAGCATTTAGCCACAGCCAGACAAGGTTTGGTCCACCATTCCAAGATTTAATACACTTGTGCTGAATCAAGGGAATCAAGTCCATCATCAGTGCCTTAGGGTCCGAATGGAGAGATGATAAATGGGGTCCAAAAGGAAAGATGATAAATGGGGTCCAAATGGAGAGATGATAAATGGGGTCTGAATGGAGAGATAATAAATTGGGTCCAAATGGAGAGGTGATCAATGGGGTCTGAATGGAGAGATAATAAATCAGCAAGTAAAGGAAAGCAGGATTGATAGAATTAATTGAATTCATCCTTAATTCTTGGTGAGTACCTTCATGGGGTGGACCCTTTTTTTTCACAAAATCTCACAAAGATGACACTGATATAGAGACTGTATTTGATATAGCATATATCATGGACAAAAGTAGGTTAAAAAATAAAAAAAATAGCTGGGCGCACAAGACCAGACCTAGGATAAAAAAAGTGCACAATCCTTGTTGGCGAACTGCTGCCAGGACTGGAAATAATGACAGTGTAGAATGCTCAAGACATGGGAGCATTCCTACAATGGGGCTAGGCCAGGCTCTGGGAGGATGGTCTCCTGTTGTAGAAGGAAGAAGCAGTCCACAAAAATCACAAAAACTGATAGGCCAAAAAAGAACAATAAAGATGACAGAGTGTACTAGTGGGGATAAGAAAGAAACTATGTATTGTTACAATTATGCAAGAAGCCCAGAATTTCCTGAACGAAGATGTACAAAAATATTAAGAGAGAAATTAGAGAAAAGAAAAATACTTGCAAAAGAAAAACTGTCAGAAGTTTTGAATAAAAAATTGTGTTCATTAATGCAAAAAAATTAGGAAAAACATTATATAGACCAAAAAACCTTGGGCCATTTGGAAATAGAAACAGCTGATGAAGTACAAAATATATACATTTTTGAAAGGTATAAAAAAGAAATATGGACGTGGGCAGTGGCAGCTGGCGACTTCAAATCAAAAGGGAGGTCAACTGAAAGGGGTGTGGCCACCTAGAAAGGGGCAGAGCTATGCTCAAAAACTCAAAAACTGGGACTTTAATTAAATATGCTGCCCTGGGTGCCAAACTGTCATTGTGAGACTCCAATCAAGACAAAATGAAGTGGAGAAGAAAAAAAATATCTCGGTGCATTGGCTACATGACAGCTTACTTAATATCTAGATGTAAACAAAAAGGTTGTGAGGCATGAAAAGATAAATTACTTTTTAAATACATTATTGGAATTCCAGTCAAAATCAAGAATAAAAAAACAAGCGGCACTCAACTCAAACCACTACTTCTTGCACTGCAGTTCTAATTATAATTTATATTCAGCTTTATAAAAGTACCAAGTAACATGCTCTATTTAGCAATCTCTGTGACACCCCCACTTGTAAAATTGTTTCTTATCCAAAAAAGACCTGCTGCCTGACAACAACTATCTACTTGTTTCATGGGGAAAACATGATCAAAGTAAAAAATGAACAACAAACAAAAACAAGCTCAAGATAAATTGTTTAAAGGATTACTGCACAGGTTATGAACCACACATGATAGATTTGCATTCTGTTTAGTTTACAGATAAAGCCTACAAAGATGACTGCAAGTCTTCAAGAAATGTAATGAGTTTCTGAAAATACTGTAATCCTGTCCTTTATTACAAATACTGTCATATGCATTTAGATACCTAAGGCTTATACGTTATCTAGTTATGTAAATATTCTCTGCATGACAACAAAGAAAAAGGCTTTTGGTGTTGATAATTCTTTGACAGTATGCTTATTAAAGCTTACTTGCATCTTACAATCTCAGACAAGCTTACCTGATGGTCATTAAAGCATTGCTACTTAAACACAGAGCAACAGGCACTGCAACAACATGCATTTTCAGAAGAAATAAGAAGCATAACTCAACAGTATAAAAATATGACAGAAATCCAGAACATTCTGCAAAATCAAGGACTGATGAAAAGCCACTGTAGTACTTGTGTCTACCTTGGAGGGGGAGATACTCTGCACACTTACACTGCATAACTGCTCATTGTCTTGTTTGGATACATCCAGAGTCACTACATGGGGGAGTGGGGTACAACTAGTATGTCACAATTTAAAATGTCTCCAGCTGACGGTGATGGCCCTGATACATTTGCCATAACTCTCAACCTCAGAGCAAGAAATCTGGAAAAAGCCATAAACAGAAGTGGGACAAAGGCCCCAAAATAAGGATAATTGTTAAATATTGCTCTTATAAACTTAGGAAGATAATAGAATAGTAGGTCTTGCATTCATATACATTTTCTGAAGGGCATGAAATCTGAAACTTAAATGTCTGTCATTATTTTCTAACTTCAATCTTTAATGATTTGCCACTCATTTGCCAGAAAACCACAATTTTATGAGAAATGGACCAAAAATGTGATGCAAAAATATAAAATAGCCACACAATAACATGTCAAAGAAGGGCCACTTTTTAAATATTAATACAGTTACGTTGAGCAGCTGACAAAATAAGAGACTCTACATGTATTTTTGAAATAAAAGTAATCTGTAACTCTGATCATTACAATTATTTATTAATTGTAAACCTTCCATGTTTCTTCCAAAATTGCCATTTTTGTGGAGGGATTATTAGGGGAAGAGCGAAATTAGGGATGGTTGAGAGGTATGGATATACCTAATTCTATAAAGAGATTTATTTGCACGTACCCTCAACCTCTTAATGCAGGAAATGTGGACAAGGCCAAATATATTGGTGGTACAAACAAACATTACTAAAAATTGCTCTTGTGTAACTTAGTTGATAGAATAACAGGTATTGCTTTAGCATGCATTCTTCTTAAGGGTATGAAGTCTGAAACTCAATGTATGTCATTATTTAGTGACTTCATTCCTAAATGATTTGCCAGAAAACCACGCATTTTAGGAGGAACAAACCAAAAATAAGAAAAAAAATCTATTCATTCAGTGAAAATCTGGACAGTTGAGAGGTATAGTTCAGCCAGGAGAATTGTGCGGTAGAAATCCTACATGATGGACTTAGCTCCCTAGGTGTGGACAATAAGTACCCCTACAAAAAAAACAAAAAAAAAATGAAGATCTAAGAGAAGTGATTGCTTCAGTCTGGCTTCATCACTTTCAGTAGCATTCAGACTCAGTGAAAATATTCAGTAACAAAAAAAGTATGTGCTTGTAGACAGTTAATTTAACTAGTTCCTAATCAGACACATCCAACCAAGAACTAGGAGGGGGGCGTACCTGAGTTGATCAGATAATCAGCAAACACCTTCCTGATTGTATTAAATTATATTCCTTGCATAACACAGTACATTTATTAGAGGGCATTTTAAATTTATTGTTTTGAACATTTTCCAGTAAACAATGAAACAAAATGCATGCACCAATAATGACAAAAGTTCCCAATTCTGAACATTTCCATCATAAAAGTCTACTCAAACTTTTACAATCCACCAGTATCAGTAAATATGCACAATCTATGCAGAAGTAAAAGTCATCTAAATAATTCCACATTAAAGAGATCTGTAACTAATGAAGAGGTTGCTGCTACAAATAAAGGTTGCTGGATATGACTAATTCTATAAAGCGATTTATTTGCACGCACCTCTCAACCTCTTAATGCAGGTTGTTTCATTTACAAATAAAGTGCCTGTTGCCCTTGAGGAATAAATTGCCTATGTTACACTAAAAAATGATAAGCTAGTAATATTGCAATAGGGAATGGATGGCAAACTGATAACAGATTCATAGTTACTTGGTATCTCCGCCAAAGAGGACATTCTCAGGACTTCAGCATCCACCCCCTTTAATACAGTATCAGCAATGCATCTACATATTGTGGGAGTAGAACCCACAGCCTTCTGCATCAAAAGCAAGTATTCAACATGTTATGCTATTAACAACGCAAACAGACTCAGCATAAGCAGCACTAGACTTCTCTTCCTCTAAAGCTCTCATATCCTTGTAAAATCCACTCAACACCCGACTGTATCTCTCAACTTTTCAGCACAAGAAATCTGGAAAAAGCCAAAATTTATTGGGAGGGATCAAAAGCCCAAAACACAGGGACACATTTTAAACATTGCTTGTATAATCTTTGAAAGTTGCTAGAATAAAATGTGTTACCACTATGCATTTCACTGCCAAGTCTTGAAGCCAGCTACAGTCAGAGCAACATACCACTATGCCAAAGCAACTGTTTTTTGAAAGACAGGAAGAATGAAACTTAAATGGCTATAATTTGTGAATTCTGTTCTCACCATAGCTCTCAACCTCTTAGCACAAAACACCTGGACAAAGCCAATTTAGTTCACACCATAGCTCTCAACCTCTTAGTACAAAAAACCTGGACAAAGCCCATAACGGGGCAATACAGCCCCCAAAATAGGGACAACTTTCAAATATTGATCTTATAAACCTAGAACATTGCTAGAAGAAAAAGTTTTGTGTTGCCATGTATTTTCTGAAGAATATGAAGTCTGAAATTCAAATGCCTATCATTATTTAGTGAATTCAATCCTTCACTGATTACAAAAATCCAGAAAACCACAGATTTTATGAGGAATAAAACAAAAATATGAGGCAAAAATCTGGACAGTGTTCACAAGTGGTGGTGGGTAGGGAATTCAGGCTCTTGCTACCTGGGGCATTTCACACACACACACACACACACACACACACACACACACACACACACACACACACACACACACACACACACCTTCAATGAAATACAAATTTCCCTACCTCTATAATTCCTTGCAGCAGCCTCATTCCTGGAGACAAACCTTCCCTTGTAAAAAAATAGAAATTCCCTTCCCTTGCAGCCAGAGCCAGTCAGTAGCTATCCATGTATGTGACTGCAGACATTGTAGTCCAATCCCCTTCCAGTCTACATGGTTACAAACCGCATAGACTTCTGGGCCTCAGTGTACAGATGCCTCCTCTTTAGAATTCGGACTGGTTAAACAGCAGTCTGGATTTACAGAAACCCGGAACTTACCAAGCACGTATGTGCAATTTGTTCTGGGACTCACAAGCTAATTATTTTATTTTTAAAAGTTCTTTTTTCAGTTTTACAGCTGGGGGGCTGCAGTCCTGCAGTCTGATAGCATGAGCTGCCTCTGGACATGGGAAAGAAAGCAAGATCTGTTATGGTGAAATAGTTATGCAAATGAGAAAGCCAAATGAATCAATACAAAATAATCAGCCCCAAAGATATTCAAAGAGAAATATAGACAAAGGCATTAGATATGGAAAATTTCTCAATATAACAAAATAAGATCACAAAGATGGAATATAGAACAGAAGATTAGTACAGTAGAAGTTAAAAATAGAAACTGAAGTTATGGAATACCTGTGAAATGAAGGATTTTGTGTAGAAAGTCTAACAGGTTATATCACAGCATGATGGAATGAGTCTCCCTAAAAGGAGAAATAGGATGAGCAGGAGACATTTGAAGACAGAACATGGACATGGGAAAGAAAAAGAGATTTAATATGGGACAATATTTATACAAAGGAGAAAGCAAAACTAATTAATACAAAAAGAGCAGCACCAAAGATATTTGAAGAGAAATACAGGCAAAGGCATCCAGATATGGAAAATGCTGCAATACAAAAAATAAGAAAACAAAGCGGAAAAGCAGAAAAGAGGATTAGTAATGGAGAAGTTAAACAGAAACTGAGATTATGGATTGCCTGCAGAATGAAGGCTTTAGAGGAGAAAATCTAACTCTGATAACACCACACAAGGACAGAGTAATGGATCCCCAAATTAAGGAGAAACTAGTGGAGCAGGAAACATCTGATCAGTTGCCATATGAAAATACTTTAGAGCCTTCCATAGGAAACCAGTACAAAAGTTCAGTTGGAGTTTCTCAGCAAGGGAAGAAACAGGAAACTGTGGTAACTCTGATGTAATCAATGTTGTGGACTGATAGGCCAGTGAGTTCCCATGTGAAAGAGCAACAGATGACACAGGATGAAACTGAAGAGAATGTGGCACAGAAAGATGTTCTGTAATGTTCTGTAGAATGCCCACAGGAAATGGTGAACAAAGAATGTGCCCTCAGTTTAGAAGAAAATGATCTAAGAGAAGAGCTGCTTGATTTAATAGACATGGACAGACATATTAAGATCAATGAAAGAAATGGACTCCAAAAAGTCAATAAAACCCAAAAAGTTACAAGTTTGATAAAACAAATGAACACAGTAATTAGGACTGTTCATAGAGATTAATGCAATATAGCAGAAGTAAACAGGATATATTACTGTGCAGCTAAATTAATAACAGATAAAGTCTTTCCACAAAAACACAGGGCAGTAAGTGAAAGGAAGGGGAGAAATCAAATGCCATCATGAAAGTATCAATAGAGAAAACTATAAAGCAATTAAGACAAGAAGTGTCACTGTTAGAAGAGTATATAAGAGGAAACAGATCAACAAAAATACACAGAAAGACATGATAAACACAATGCACAGTATCAGAACAGATCAAGCTCTATCATGCACTATCACAAATAATAAATTAAAAATATCAGCACAGGCAGAAAAACTTAGGAGATATGCAGATAAATATGAAAGAAAACATACAAAAAGCAATTTATTGATGACCCCAAAAAGTTTTACAGAGAATTGGGAAATAAGGCAAAGGAATTGAAAAACTCCAAAAAAGAAGAAATAGAAATGTTTTGGAGAAATATCTACAAAGATCCTGTGGAACATAACAAAGATGCTGAATGAACAGAAGAAGTAAAATTAAGAATAAGTTCAAATGTACAGGATATAAAATGGGATGAAGTAATGGTCAGAGAGACTGAAACAAAGTTAAGAAAATCTCCTAATTGGAAAACCCCAGTCAGAGATATAGTACCTAACTTCTGGCTAAAAGTATTAACATCTTTACATGAAGATTGAGCCATAAGTAAGAATTATGTATATATACACCCCGAACAGACACCGACCTTGTTAATAACAGGAAAAACAATACTCCTACTTAAGAGCGAAACTATAAGCTATCGTAACTATAACTATAGACAAATAATTTGCCTTCCAATGATGTATAAACTATACACTAGAAATGAAGCCAACAGAGTTTATAGTCATTTAGTAGAAAACTCAATCATGGCAATAGAACATAAAAGTAACAAAAGAAAGTCATATGGAACAAAGCATCATTTATTGTTAAATAAATTCTTAATGAAGAACTGTAAAAAGGGGAAGACTCTAAGTATGTCAAGGATAGACTACAAAAAAGCATTTGACAGTATTTCATATTCATGGATAAAAGAGTGCTTAAAAATGTATGAGATACACGCTACACTGACTGATTACATTACAGCAACCATGAAACAGTGGCAAACCACTTTGCAGTTAAGCCATGATAAAGGACAAATTATTATTTCAGGGATAAAAATTCAAAGGGGGATATTCCAGGGTGGCTCTTTGCCACCACTGCTCTTTTGTCTTGCCCTTAACCCACTAACTGTCTACTTAACTGATTAGATCATAGCAATAATTTGGCTCCCAGAAAACAAACAAAGTGTAAAGATTTTTCATCTTCTTCATAGTTCATCAGATAAGGAACTGAGATCCCAACTGCAAGTGGTCAAAACTTTATGAGATGATATAAGAATGTCATTTGGTCTTGATAAATATGCAAAAGCAACCTTTAAAGCAGGAAAGCTGCACCACCAAGAAAACATCAGCCTGGGACAGGAATATGATATAAAAGAACTTGAGCAAGAGGGAGTATATAAATATTTGGGAATTGATGAAGGGTCAGCAATAACACATCAACAAATGTGAATAAAACTTAGTAAGGAATATTTTAGAAGACTAAAATTAATACTGCAAACAGCATTGACATCTAGGAACAAAGCCCAAGCTATAAATCAATTTGCTCTTCCTATCCTAACTTACAGTTTTGGAGTGACTGACTGGCCCCAGAAGATGTTAGATCAGTTGGACAGGAAAACAAGAAGGATGCTTCATGTTTATTAAATTATTTATAAAAATCAGTGCATCCCAGCAACATATATTCCCTGTTCTGAAGGAGGTAAGGGCCTCCTCAAAATTGATTACATGTATAGATCTGCAATCAAAGGACTGCACACATATCTGCTGACCTCACAAGACACAAACGTAGTGAAAGTTTTAAAACAGAAAGAGGATAACTCTAAAATAACTTCCCTGCTTACTTTAGCAGAATCATATCAGTGTCAAGTGGGAATAGAAATCAAACCAAAAGTAGATAAAAATCAGGCAGCAACTGAATGTGCCAAAAAACAAAAGAAAGAATATAAGGTGAAGGATTAGATGAGAATGCAAAAAAAATGTGGAAAATGCATAAATATATTTGCAAGTACAGAAAACTCTTGGAACAACCTCATGTTGATCAGGATCGAATGTTAGAATGGTGAATGGTTAATACTGGTGGGCCAAGATAGTGAACTATCAACACACTGGTTTACAAAGTCCGTTGATCTTATGGGAGAAACAGATAAATGCAGGTTTTGTAAAACAGAATTGAAAACAGTTGCACATCATGTTGCTGGTAGTGATATACTAATGGCAGAAGGATTGTATACTGAAAGTCATAATAATGTGTTGACTGTTTCATTGGGGATTGAAAAAAACATTATAATACTGAAGTAGCTGAAAAACATTGGAAATGTGAGGCACAAAGCATAATAGAAAATGATGAAGTTTATATCACATGGGATCACCCATTACCAACAGTTCAAAACATAGATGCTAGAAAAACAGTTATAGTAGTCCATGAGAAGAAGACAAAAGTAGCATTGGTCATTGAAATTGCTACACCCATTGACTACAGTGTCTTACATACAGAGAGACATAAAGTCATAAAGTACAAGGATTTATAGGCAGAAACTAGAGCAATGTGAAAGAAGGATACCCAGACAGTTCCATTAGTAGTAGGAGCTATGTATCTGATAAAAAAGAATTTACAATCATACTTAAATATGTTACCAATACTCCATATGAATTGCAAAAGGAGTCATTACTGGGCACACTGCAGGTGCTGTGAAGAGCACATCTGGCTAACATCTAAGTCTGAAACAAGACTGAAACAATACTAATTTCATAAACTTTAATCATACTTTGACTTAAGAATGGGGTCCATTCCTGTCATGGTATTTGAAACCAAAAAGACTTGCTGAAAGTAAAAAAGAGATTAGCCAAAGCTTTGGTATAATCTGTAACATCAACGTTTAACAATGACATAGATCTGTAACTACTCATGCATAATTTATCTTTATAGGGTTTAAGGAGCAATAAAACCCTGGCTTATAAGGCCTGTCATGGAAATTCCAACTCATTCTCAATCACTGTATAAAACTAGCTTGGGGGGATGCTAGTACATTTGTAACTTTTTCATGCCATTCTGAAGTTGATGTGTCCAGGCCTGATGTTTCACCTCAGGTAAGCATCTTTATTATCACTCTACCTATCTCTATCACATTTACCTGTTTCCTCCTCAATAATTAGGGTAGCTAATTTATGTGCATCATGTTCTGATATCCTCTTAAGCTGTAGTGACCTATGATATTTACATTTATATTCCTCATCACATACCAGTAATACTTCAGATGCTGAAAATTAATATTTCACAAAGGCTTTATTTATAACCTGAACATTTATTTATTTGAAATGTATTTATTTACTTATCACAAGTAACCATGCCCTGCTCCTTATAAACCTGTAAAATTATCATTTGATTCAACTTTCATTGGCATTTCTTGGCCAAAATCTTAGGTAATTTAACCCACATGCCCAATAATGAAATTTATACGTCTCCTATTTACTATGTCCAACCAAATGGCATCCAAGTGCTAAAATAAAACCAAGTAACTAATGATAGCACAACATTGCAAGCCCACAAAAATGATTTATTAACACAAAGTACACAAATTAGTTAAGCGCTTTCATCAAATAGTATGACTTCGTCAGAACAAATAATATAATAAACTTTGAAACTTAAATAATACCCAATTTGAATTAATTGGCTAAGAAACTAACAAATCATGTTTTAAACATACCAGGTCTCATAAATAATAAATAAAATGCAGGTGTTGAATAATTAATTAATTCATCAAATACTTAAATCTTAAAAATACATGTATACTATATAGTATACCTATAGGATACCTATAAAAGCCACCATTTAGACCCATAGTCACAGCCACAGGTTCTAAGACACACAACCTAGCGGTATATGTGGATAGAAAATTGAAACATATCATTAATAAATTTCCACACTTGTTAAAAGACTCATGGGACTTTTTTGGTTCAAATTAAGCAAGACATCTGGCTGGCTGATTGTTGGTTTCTTACAATTGATGTACAAGACCTTTTCTCTTGTATTCCAAAGATGGAAGGGTTAGATTTTTTTGAAGAAGCCCTTTTTTCCCATTCCTCTTTAAAATCTGATGAGGTGTCACTTTTATGTGAATTAATGAGCTTGATTCTTGAAAATAATTTTATATTTTTTGGTGGTGAATATTTCAAACAATTGCAAGGAGTTGCTATGGGTGCTGCCTGTGCCCCTCTGTATGCCAACTTAGTGCTTTTAGGGTGGGAACAAAAGTATATTTTCAATCTAATATGGAATTCTTATCCTGCATTGCATATTATGGTAGATTTTTGGATGATATTTTTATTGTGTGGAAAGGAGATGTAGCAGGAATCTCAAAGTTTTTGGAATACATAAATCAGACTACTAGTTATTTAAAATTTACTTTTCAATACCATCAACAGGAAATCAATTTCCTTGATGTACAGATTTTTAAAAAAACAAAACAGTTTTCAATCGAAAATCTACCGAAAAAACACTTTTTGCAATGCATATTTACATTATACTAGTCACCACCCTATTCATCAGAAAAGAAGTATTGTAAAGGGCCAGGCAGTAAGACTAGCTAGAATGACCACCATAAAGGAAGACGTGATACTGAAATTCCAGAATTTAAGAACTATGTTTCTTGAGAGAGGCTACCCAGGACATTTTATTGATCCAACACTTGAGGAAGTTGGAAATAAATGGGGTACCTAGTACAAACCCTTATTGGGTAGTAGTAATTATAAACCCGGTGACATAGTCAATTTTGGTAATACCAGGGGTAGTACTAATTTTCAACAGGCATGTGTAGTACAGTTTAGTCCCTTGTATTCTCAAGTGAAAACAACTTTGTTAAAGAACTGGAACATTTTTAGAACTAATCCTGAAATAATTCGGATTCTTGGTGACAAACCTATTTTTTTCCACCAAAGAAGGTAGTAACATTAAATCTTTGGTGGAAGTTACTAGAATTTCTAATGAAAAGCAAAGAAATTCACATGGTAGTAAGCCTTGTGGTAGATGTCATTATTGTTCATACATAATGCTTGAACATGACATTACTATTAACAATTCCAATAGATGTCATATCTATTTGAAAAATGGTAACTGTCGTTCTAGTAAATTAGTATATCTTGCTAAGTGTAATTCTTGTTCTTCATTTTATGTCAGAAAGACAGAAAGGATGTTGAAGAACAGGATATATGAGCATCTGTACAACATGAAGAGTGGAAAATATACTAATGCTTTGTATAAACACAGTGTTTTGTGTAGGAATTTCAGTGGGTTCAAGTTTGGAATCTTGGACTTTGTTACAGTGGATGTGAGGGAGGGGGGGTGATTGGCAAAACAGGTTGCATAAAAAAGAATTGATGTGTCAACTTAGATTAGCTGCTGATCACCCCCCGGGCATCAATGAGCATCTTTCTTTTATGCCTGTATTGAAAGAGAAGGCAGAGTTAGTATAATCCACTGGCCGTTCAGTCAGTGAAGTAATTTTTAATTTTCATTTTTAACATGATTTTTTTTTTATTACATGGAAACAGTTTAAATATGTAATACTTACATTTTTACCTTTTCATAACTTGATATTCCTATAGGTATACTATATAGTATACATGTATTTTTAAGATTTAAGTATTTGATGAATTAATTAATTATTCAACACCTGCATTTTATTTATTATTTATGAGACCTGGTATGTTTAAAACATGATTTGTTAGTTTCTTAGCCAATGAATTCAAACTGGGTATTATTTAAGTTTCAAAGTTTATTATATTATTTGTTCCATCCTATTTACTATGTATTCGGCTAAACTGAATGGCTTTACAGTGTTTTTAATCCCATGAAGCTTTTGAAAATATCCTCATCCTCATATTTACCTGTTTTATACGTTTTTTACCAATCTGTATAACTCTCCCTCTGGCTTCCATTTTTCTAAGTCAAAAGAAAATCAATATGCTTTTGCGAGTTGATGGCACCAATATCTAAAGTTAGACTTTAAATTACATCATTCATCCATTGCTCACAGCGTTATCCTAGCATCATAACTCCAATATGCCCTCAACCAACTATGCATACATTGCATATGTTCAGGGATAGTAAGCCACAAGGGGTCTAGCCACCACATATACTTTTTAGCATAGAGCCGATCCACTTCAAGGGTCAGTTCCAATGAGTTATGATCTGAGAAGACTCCTGGCTTTTGACGTGCTCCACAGAAGTAAACATGTAGGAAGTCCAAAATATGTCCAATCTTCTGTCAGTCCCCACCTGATAACTATGATATGTATAGTCATCAATATCCAAGTTTTTAATCCTTCAGCAGTCTTCCAGATTCCATTCAGACTCATTCTTTCTAACAGCACTTCAGTATTACATCTTCTGTGCCCTCCCCTAAGTATCTTGGCCAACCATGAATCCATTACTATATTAAAATCCCCTCCCAAAAATAATAATCTAATCATGTGGTATAAGTGTCTGCATCTCCACCAACAATTCTTACCAAGATTAAATATCATCATTGTTTGGACCATAAAAATTAATCAACCAGTAAACCCTACCATGCAATGACATGTTAAGAATTACCCATCTACCCCTTTTATCTTTGAATTCCTGTTCCACTTTTTCAACCACTGAGTGATGAATAATAATTGCTACTTCCCTTTTTTGCAGATGAAGCAATATGCTTGACCTGGCCATTAAACAGTGTTCATTGTGCTTCATAAGTTTTGTTTCCTGTAGATATGACATCTGAATTTTATGCTGCAGTAGCCAATTAATGATAGCTTTAGTTTCACATAGTGGACATGCCCTTAAACATCCAGACACAAAAACTGAGGCCAGTTGAACAAGACAACAGAAACTTCAAATACAATCAGCACTAACCAAGTGCACCTAGAAGTAAGACTCCTAGCCACTTACAGTAATACACCACACAGGGGTACTACTATATAAAACCAACTGCAATCTAGCCTTACCTGACAAAAAAAAAATAGCATTCACCTTTAGGTGACACGGGTCACTCAAATGACATACCCAAAACATTGAACAATATTTAGCTACCCATCACTACACACCACATGCTTAATATCATGCCATGAGTAATGGAGGAAGTTAGCCTGTAAGTATGCTATGTTAAATAACAAGAATTGCCATGATATGATGTTGTCTTCACTGCCAGGGACCATTCAGACTAAAACAGGAATACAAAAGGAAATAGAAATGAAGGTGTCCCATTAATCTGGTATGAAAAAGCTGAGACTATAAACAAGTCTACCAAATAATGATCAAAGGCATAAAATTAACCGCCATGTAGACCACCAAACATCTCAAATGTCCTGTCCTCTGAGTTAACCTCTTCTCTACAGTCAGATAGGAGATTGAGCCCTAGCAAGACAGGTAGATTCAATGTCCTGTAATTCTGAGTCCATGTCCAGGGTATTTGTTGACTGGAATGTCTCACCATCCACCTGGTTAGTACCCACTATCATTGAAGAAAACAATGTATGTCTAGATTCTACTTAGTTGGTTGGCTTAGGAATAACTCCATCAAGCCCTTTGCTCTTCATGTGCACTGGGATTTAATGTTACCAACATCACCAGGCCATACCCTCTGATTTGGATCCACATCACTAGATGCTGTTCTGGACTTCTGCATAAGATTTGCTCTTATGAGTAGATTCAAAGTCTTTCAAAAAGCCTTCTGCATCTGCTAGAAGCACATTTTGAAACACCTGGGATCCCTTGGTTGAACTACAAAATAGCCAGATATCGTAAAGTCACACTGAAACCAAGGTCACAAGCCCATCATGGAGCTCAGGCCTTATATTTGGAAAACAGAGCTGCACTATAGTCAGGCACTGTCTAAACTGGATGCCCTGTGATGTTTAAGTTATTGCTCATGTCTATTGCCCTTTGTAATACTTTTTTCTTTGTCATTAAAATCAGGGCATCTGCAAATAAATTGCCTAGTATAGATTGAATTCAATTGCCTTAAATGTATACTATATATCCTTTCAATGATTGGAGAAAGTCCCATATTCAATAAGTTTTTTAATTCCTTTTTAACTGCACTGCATCTATTCCTTCCATTCCTTCCGGTAAGCCCTTAATGCAAAGATTCTTGCCCCCTATGCCAAATTCTCCAGCTCACCAATATTAGCCCCCATTTATAGGGCATGTGCCTGAAGATCTGATAAAGTCCTAGCATATAAAGACACCAAATCCCATTGTTCATTAATTTCTTGCTGGTGGGCAGCAACTGCCCATTGGATGCCAACAAGCATCTCCTCCTTTTTCTGTGCCTTCCAGTGTTAGCTTTAATATGCTTAACATCCTCTGTTGTGCTTTGCAGCACTTCAGTTATGATTACCAAAGGCACCCATATAGCATGGATGTCATATTGCAGGGAGGAATCTGAGTCTGCCATTAACTGTGGCTGCAAGTAGCAGACTGTCTCAGATGAGAAGATCTCAGTAAGTGCCACTGATGGATACTCTGAGCACCTGTAATAAGGCAATCCATTTAGCCTTAAAATCACGTACCAAGAACCTTCAGCCACGGGTCATTTGATTCAAAAACACTTTCCCTATAGTAGACTTTATGCAAAGCTTGTAGTCACACCATCCACACTATGCACATGCTTGTGCATGCCGTAAATATAAACTTTTTGCTGATTTAATTAACACAGCTGGCAGTGGTCATTCACACAGCCAAACAGTTGTTTGAATTACACAGATGTGCAAGGTACTTACCTTGGGCACTTCTGGAGCTGAGCATATAGCTAATTATCATATGCTTCTCCTCAGAAAATGCCTCATTTACATTTGTGGTAGGACTGAGAGGCAGCCCATCATGATGATGCACCTTATGGCTAATTATTATATGGCCCTCCTCAGAAATGCCTCATTTACATTTGCGGTAGGACTGAAAGACAGCCCATTATGATGATGCACCTCTTTGAGATAAAGCATTTTGTATGGTAAGACTATCTCTGAATCAGAGATGGCTACTGGCAGTGGTAAAGAGGCTGGTGGTAGATAGAAAGATAGACAGACAGGCAGGCAGAGATAGACATATTTGTTCAAATGCATATTTAGCAGATCAAAATGTATTTAGTTTTTTAGTTCCTCATATACGTTCAAACACATATAGAATCATAGTATCATATAATATACATAGCAACTGGGCCATGGGGCCATTTACACCTTGACAGTATCCAGCCTTAGACCTTACATCCTTTTTCACAGAGTGGTAGGCCAGTTAAATTGAGAGTACATTTATGAGCACCCATCCAATTGTCTAAGTCAGCTGCAACACCATGGGAATCATGGACAACCCATTCTAGTGGATACAAGGGTATGTGTGGCTTTATGTATTTAGCCACAGGAAACTTTCATCAACCTACTAGGGACACAGTGGTGGTGTCACAGGCTTCTGCATCCAGAATACTGCACCAGTTCTTGAATACTTTGCTGCAGCATGTGGAGGAGAATATGGTATTTCCCTGTTTTCCGGAGAAGAGAAAGTTGGTACTTTTCAAGACTTCTGTGCAGAAGCCGATTCTCCTGAGGTACTAGGTGCTATAATCTGCATCCACTTTGAAATAAAGGTCCCATCTGGTGAGCTAGGAAGGAGGAACATGAACTACAAACAGTATTACTGCATCAACTGCCAGGTGGTCTGTAATGCACAAAGTATCATTTACAATGTGTGCGTAGACCATCCAGACAGTTTCCACAACTCACACATATGGCACTCCTGTAATCTTCACCAAAGGTGACATCTAATGGGGGGTGCTGGATATGTCCTAGAACCTTTGTTCAATACGCCAGTGAGAAATCCATAAAATCTCACAGAGCAAAGATACAGCCATATCCACACACAAAGTAGAATTCTCAAACAGCATGTGACTGGGCATATCAAGTCATAGTTCTGCTGCCTGGATACATCTGGAGGTGCCCTGTGGTATTACCCTGCACCTGTGCCAAAATAATGACCATGTGTGCTATGTTACATAATATAATACTTAGAAAACAATTACAGCAGGATGGCTGAGTGCAGGTCCTGTAGTTCCCAGAACCACATGCAGCAGCAGCTAAGACAGATGAGGAGTCAGAAGAGGAGGATCCAGTAGCAGGGGTGGCTATGCCAGATGGAGGCGGGCACAATATGCCATGGCACTAGCTAAGAGGCACAGAAATGCACATACTTTTACTCCATAAGGTATGAGCTCAGCCTATGTAGACAGAAACAGTGATGCATGCAAACTAACCAGACCACCATGCCAACCAATGCATTGCATGGCTGCTCTGTGTATTAGACCTAGACAGCTGAAGTCAGATAGTCTTCCAGGGGCTATGACACTGTTATCATCATTTGCACAAGTGGATGAGCAAGCTTTACTACACAACTACTATATATAAGCAGATTAGACAGTAAAAATGCTGTTGTATACATGGGAAAACCAGACGTTGCCTACACATGCATTACCTGGCCACTATGTGCATCAGATATAGGCAGCCCAGGTCACTGACTGTGCAAAGGGCAAGGCACAATTATCATCATCTGCATGGGGGATTAAAGAAGTGCATTCTTTCATGGGCAAGTGTGTAAGTGTGAGAACTGAGGTGTAACAGAATGAGTATGTGTAGTTAAGGCCAGGTTTTCCATGTCTGGGGTGTGTGGCTATTGCATCGAATTTCCTGATGAACTGTGCATGTGTGTGAGGTATCATGGATTGTGACGGTTTATGGATGTGTGTTTACAGGGACACAGCCTCAGCAGCTTGTTTGCCTACACTATACTCTGACATACTGGACAGATCTGAGCCATGCATGGCAGAGAATAGTTTGTTGTACACCTCCCTGCCCTTGAGAACTGCTTTTGCCAAGCATTGCACTGTTTTTCCATGACCCTGGCTAAAGGTTGTTGTGTTACCTGAATGTGTTTGTTGGACAAAGTGTGAACACAACATGTCCAAGGACACAACATTGCCTCTGCTGAGCAAACACATTAACAACTGATACAGCTGTTGAAGTGCTACCACCATGACAGCAAGACCTAGCATGTCCACAATCACATTGATGAACATCTGAGGATGTACCAAATGACTGGCTTTGTGGATATCACCTCTCTCCAAAAGTTGATGCAGAGCAGACACTGCATGATTCAGATTCTCATTCATCCTATCCCGTGAGTCACCCACACAGTTCATGAAGTATCTTACACCAGCATGCACAACCTGCAATAGCCTCACAACTTCTTCTGAGGTCATGGTGGAACTCAACTGTGCCTCCACAATGGTCCTGCATGTACATTGGGTGTCAGTTACTGGCACAACAACCTCAGGGGGAGGGTGGTAACCATACCTCCTGTGTGTACCTCAAATGACCCCCATGTGGAACATCCTGCATACAATGATTAGGGGGAGATTTGCATATGTTTGCACCTGGGGCAACCACACCACCCTGATCTGCAGTGTCTCCATCAATCTGTTCACTCTTAGATGGTTCTATGTCATGGGTATGGGTAGCAGACTGATTGTGTCCATAGGGTGTGAAAGGGATATGGAGGTCACACTTCTAGGTCCGTCAGACTTAGACTGTGCCTGCTCATCCCTGTCATCATCATCAAAGGCTATTTCCCAATATCAAACAGGGATAGATCCATAGTGCTGATGCTAGACAATGTTTCACTTGTAAACACACCAAAAAAAAAAAAAAGCCTCAGTATAAGTATGCCCAAACACTACAACAATGTATGCAAGTGCTATAATTTCAATTACTAATAAACATAATTACTACATGTAAGTATGGGTAAGTATGGCTATACCCTGTGCAGGAGGTCTGTGCAGCTTGATCTCAGATCGATCTATATACAGAACGTGAGATAGGTATTAAAATAAATCATGTAACTATAAACTGCAGATGGAGGACTTAGTAAAGGGGCAACTACATACTTGGAGCATCACCAGTTGAAATCCTCTAAGGCCTGTTCATTTATGCCCCAACATCCAGCACTGCACTGTGAAACTCTGATGAGGTATCAGTGTCCCTGAGTGACTCCAGGAACTCCACAAACTCATTAAGTGGTGGTAGAGTAGACAGCTCACCACCTGTAGCCCTCCATTCCCATGTCATGACCTCTGCTCTGATGATGACCCTATGTATCATATCACTGGCCTTGTGTTCGACAGTCTTGTCCATATAACCTTGGTTACCAATAGTGCTCACATCATCAACTAACTGCTGCTAAACGCAGTCATGGACAGGCTTGTCAAAAACTTACACTGCAATAAGTCATCTATCATGGAGACAGAGGACCTGTAGTATCACCTCATTCTCAGGTTTTGAAAAATGTGGCTTGCATGAGGATGTGCCCTTGGTAGCCTTAGTCTTAGGCATATCCCTCTTCTTATGCAATAACAACTGGAAATCAAACTCCAGATGTGAAGTTGTTAAATCTCGCCATTTATTCTCACTGATGGGTTCGGAGCCAATCCTCGGCTCCAACATGGCCGATAGCAAAGCTCAAGGTTTGCCAGTAGCTTGAGACCAAGCCCCTTATCCTACAATGCACTGCTGGAATTACCTCAGATCTAGCTTGCCGCAGCAAGAGTGATCTTGATGATCCAGTCAGCACGGACCATTTTTTGCTAAATCACAAGTTTAAAAAAATTCTTTCTCCTTCTTTTGATAGATTATTCTTTATTTAGTGTGTGTGTGTGTGTGTGTGTGTGTGTGTGTGTGTGTGTGTGTGTGTGTGTGTGTGTGTGTCTGTGTGTGTGTGTGTGTGTGTGTTTCCCATTAAAATAATATAGTTTTAAGTAGGTTAGATTGTAGAGATAGTGCCCTGTGTTGGCTTAGTTTTCTTAGTGTTGGGCCTTTTCTTAGCCCTATTTAGTTTTAACAATTTTATTCTTGTTATTAGTATTTTTTAGTGTGGGCCTAGTTAGCCCTGTATTTAACCTGCACAGGTTAATTTTGTGGTGTGTCTGTTTCTAACATGTCGGATGAGAGGGAAAAGTCTCACCCCAAATCGGGGTTTAAGAAATGTCCAGATTGTGGACAGAAAATGTCAGTCACTGACGGGCATGTGCAATGTGTTTACTGTCTGGGGGCTAAACACCTCCAAGACTCTTGCAGTATTTGCCACTCTTTTTCCTCTAGGGTTTTCTTAGAGAGAAGGAGAAAACTCATTGATAGGGGGTTGCTGCAGCATACTTTCTCTGAGGTGTTGGGTAGCCAGGAAGGTGCCAGCACTTCTTCAAAATCTTCTAAATCTTCAGATTCTAAACTTACCAAGAAGGCAAAAAGATCAGAGGGTACAGGGTCATTGGTTCCACAGTCCTTGGAACCGAGTGTCCCTTTGGTTCAGAGCCAGCTCCCAGTCTTGGAGCCAGTCTCTGAGGTTTCCTCATCTCCTCTGCTCCAGTCAGCACCTTTGGTGCATTCCTCAAAGTCTTTGGTCAGCCTCTCTGATATGGATATGGATTGGCTAGTGCAGAAGCTTCTACGGGCACCAGGACTTGCTGAATTGTTGTTGGCCCCGACCACTTCGTCGGAGCCAAAGACCATTGAACTGGACTTGACTACTACTCCTTTGAGCTGTACTGGACTCTCGGAGCAGAAGGAGCCCGATCCGATAGTTGTTGAACCTATGGAACTGAGACCCACACCGGTGTTATTTGTTCCATCTACTCAGACGTCCTCGGCGCCGACCAAGGATGCTAGGAGCTGACACTCTCCTGTAAGGTCCAAGGAGGATAGTCGGACCGATTTGTCGGTGCTGACTCTTCCTCTCGGGGCTTCAGCTCAGATGAGCTCAGCTCCTACCTCGGGCTCGGAGCCCATGGTTTCGGTGCGGGAGGATCAGACGGTCCCTCCGGATCCGTCTACCCCTTCTCGTCGGAGCCATGGTCCTTCCGATGCCATGAGGAGAGTCCAGTCTCCTAAGACATTGTCGGCATCAGTTCAGGCTTCCTTCTCCCCTCAAGCTCCTGTGTCCACTTCTATGTCTACCGGTCCCCCTAAGCATAGAGACCCTGAGCCTCAAGTAGCCCCACAGGGCATCCCCTGCTCTTCTGAGACCTCCCTAGATCTCCCCACTGAGGAGGTACCCAGGAAGAGACTGTGCAAGAGGAGGTACTTAGACTCCCCAGAGGAGTCTTTGACATCCGACACTGACTTGGATGAGTCAGAAGGGTCCCCTCGATCCCCCTCTGAGGATATCTCCTTTGCGGAGATATTAGAGATCCTGAGTCAGAGGGGTGATTGGCAGTCTAAAACCCCTATTGAGGACAAGTCAGTGCTCTTAAAGGCTTTTGGGTCTCAACCTTCCACTTCTTGGGTGCCTCCGACTTATGACGAGCTCATGGAGCTGATCTCTCTTAAGGCGTGGGAGTCACCAGAGGCCATGGATCCTGTCCCTCAAAAGCTGAATAAGTTCATCTCTGCCCCAGTGGACAAAGCCTTTTTGACCAAAGGAGTGCCTGTTAATGCCATGGTGGTAGCTGCAGCCACCAAAAAGGAAGTGTCTGAAACATCCGCATCTATCAATCCTCCTAACAGAGATTCTAGGATCATGGATAGATATGGGAAATGCATGTTTAGTTCAGCGACTTTTTCTCTGTGATCGCTGAACTATTTAACAAATTTTACAAGATGCAAAGAGATCTCCTGAGAGAGCTAGGAGATACTCTCCAGGGTACGGAAGCTGCATGGGTTGCCGACAAAATCAACACACAGCACTCTACCCTAAACTCGGTTGTGAACTCGTCCATGCATCTCATATCTTATGCAGTTGATGGTTCAAGTAGAGCATCTAGTTCAGGCATTGTTCTGTGGAGACAAGCCTGGATGCGTCTCTGTTCCTTTGCGGAGCCCTTTAAGTCTTCCTTTATCAACACCCCATTTCATGGCTCATCACTATTTGGGCCTAAAGTAAAGGAAACTTTAACCAGGTGTGAGCAGGAAGGCTATCTGCTGTTGGAGTCCATTTTTCTACCCCTACTCGGCCCTATCCCAAGGGCCCTAATGGCAGGAAAATGTGGTTCCGTAAAGCACAGGGAGCCTTTCAGGACAAACATGGAGAAACCCCCTCTAGAGGCAGAGGAGGGGGTTATAACAGAAGATGCCACCCACGCAGCAGAGGGGGTCCGCAGCAACAGGGTGACAGAGGACAGTTCTCTGGTCAGCCCTACCAGCACTCCTGAAAGGAGGCCCAGCTGTCTGGCTCTGGAGGCAGTCAAGGGTCACTTATCTTTGTACCCAGAAGCCTGGCTAAACCTAACATCAGATACATGGGTACAAAACATAATTTCCAGAGGATATTTCATACCATTCTCTTCTCCTCCCACTCCTGTAAACAGAATCCCAAATGTTCCACCCAGTCTCAGGGAACAAGCAATTGTAGAGGTCCAAAAATTGCTAGAAAAAAAGAGTCATACAACCAGTCCCAGCAAACCAAGTTGGATTCGGAACTTACTCAAGATTCTTTTTGGTACCAAAGAAAATAGGAGACTGGAGACCTATCTTGGACCTCAGCAGACTCAACCAATTTTTAAAGAAAGAGAAGTTCCGAATGGTTACGCTTCAGTCCATTCTTCCCTTCCTAGGGAAAGGTGATTGGATGTGCTCCATAGATCTCAAGGATGCGTATTATCACATAAAGATGAACAGACGCTCCAGGGATCACCTGCATTTCTGGCTGGGAGCCAATCATTACCAGTTTTGAGCCCTGCCCTTTGGCCTTACTACAGCCCCTAGAGTGTTAATCAAATGCATGGCAGTGGTCACGGCTCACCTGAGGCATCTAGGATTCCAGGTGTTTCCATATCTAGATGACTGGATCCTCACCGCTACCACCAGGCATCAATTGACTCAGACAACACAATATACTCTGACACTCTGCCATCAATTAGGCATTACAATCAACTTTGAAAAGTCTGCCTTATCGCCATCGCAGCATACCATTTTTATAGGAGCAGAGTTAGATAACTCAACCACCACTCTACGTCTTCCAGTCGAAAGAGTCTCACTTCTTTGCAAAACATGTCAACTCACTGGTGTCAAAGAACAAAGCTACAGCAGCAGAGGTCTTGAAGGTGCTAGGTTTGATGGTGGCAGCAATCCTGGCTGTACTACTCGCAAGGATGCATATGAGAATCCTTCAATGGCTCCTCTTCGCTCAGTGGTCTTACCAAAAGCTATCAATGCACCACATGATTCTCATCTCAGATTCTTGCAAGAGAGACCTTCGGTGGTGGTTGACGTCTCTTCATGTCACAATCGGAAGACCCTTTGCCCCCACCCAGCAGCCACTGTGACCACGGACGCTTCCCTGATAGGGTGGGGGGGGCATTTTCAGGGAAAGACTGCCCAAGGCACATGGACGGATAAAGAGTCACATCTGCATATCAATATTCTGGAGTTGAGAGCGGTACTTCTAGCATTGCAGTACTTTCAGGACTTTTTCCTCTAGGGACAATTGCAATTCATACAGACAACATATCAGTGGTCTGGTACTTGAACAAACAAGGCGGAACCAAGTCTTACCCCATTTGTCGAGAAGCCCTCAGGGTATGGCAATGGGCTGTGTCGTCCCACCATTTTCTGATAGCAATGCACATCCTGGGGAAATCCAACGTGATAGCAGACAAGCTGAGCAGGGCAATACTGTTGCCTCACGAGTGGTCTCTCAACCGAGTTGCGGATTTGATTTTCCGCAAATGGGGCCAGCCTTGCTGCGACCTCTTTACCAATCACATCAATACCAAATGCAGAAGCTACTTTGCCCTAATACCACCTCCAGAAATTCCCCGAGAGATGCACTCGTACACGATTGGCCTCCGGGTCTCCTATATGCATTCCCACCTATTCTATTGATACCCAAGGTTTTACAGAAAGCAAAATCACTGGGAAGGACAGTTATTCTCATAGCCCCCTACTGGCCTCAACAAATTTGGTTCCCCTTCCTTCACCATCATCTGCTGGAGGATCCATGGATCCTGGACCCAGTTCCGAACCTTCTGACACACCCGTCAGGGGACGACCTCCATCCTTCACTGCAGTCCCTAAAGCTGGCTGCTTGGCTAATCCACTTCCCCTAATTGCCAGGCTTCATTCACTCTCAGATGATACAAGACAAATCCTTTTGTCTTCTCACAAGCCATCCACCAGGAAACTATATCACAATAAGTGGAACAGGTTCTCAATTTGGGCCAATATACAGAAAATCGACCCTTTCCACGCTCCTCTATCATCCATTTTAGAATTTTTGACAAAAACTTTTAA
Source organism: Protopterus annectens (assembly GCF_019279795.1). Taxonomy (NCBI): domain Eukaryota; kingdom Metazoa; phylum Chordata; order Ceratodontiformes; family Protopteridae; genus Protopterus; species Protopterus annectens. The sequence continues at coordinate 217,602,114 of NC_056750.1, read as the reverse complement.
GGAAGGAGCAGCGACTGCCACAGTTCGAGTCCAGTTAGCCGCCATATCAAATTTCCACCTTGGATTCAATGGGTTGAACGTTATGAGCCATACGTTATCTAAGGCTTTTCTTAAAGGTGCTTTTCGCATGAGACCTCCTGTCAAAATCCCTTATTCTCCATGGAATTTGAATTTTATGCTGTCTCAAATAATTCTCCCCCCCTTTGAACCAGCATCTTCTTGTACTCGCAGATATTTGTCCTGGAAGACTATATTTCCAGTAGCCATTACTTCTGCCCGCAGAGTGTTAGAACTTCAAGCATTATCTATCAGACCTCCTTGCATGATTTTCCATGCTGATAGAGTATCTCTCAGAACAAACCCCTCCTTTTTGCCTAAAGTTTGTTCTGAATTCAATATCAGTCAGGTCATTGAGTTGACAGTCTTTTTTTCCCAACCACTCTAACAAACTGGAATACATGCTGCACAAACTTGATGTACACAGACAGCACAGATTTTATCTTGATAGAACAAAGGATATTAGAAAATCAGATCAACTTTTCGTATCCTTTTCAGAGGCCAAAATAGGTAATCCAGTGGCTAAAATAACCCTATCCAAATGGTTATCAGATTGTATATCCTTTGTTTATACGAATGCAAACATGCCATTGACACACAAACCTAAGGCTCATTCTGCCAGAGCCGTGTCTGCCTTTCAAGCTACGTTGCTCCTTGACAATATTTGTGCTGCAGCCACTTGGTCTAAGCCTCATACCTTTATCACGCATTACAAAGTAGATAAGGCTTCCAGGGAAAGGTTTTCCTTTGGTTCCACGGTACTGAAAAATGTACTTCTATGAGCCACCCAAGATTGAGGGTGCTAGGGACGCTACCCATCAGTGAGAATAAATGGCGAGATTTAACAACTTCACATAAAGAAGTTATGTACTCACCATAACACTCCATGTGAGTTGTTTAGTAGTGAAGGTTTTTGTACTGGTTATGGCAAGTAATTTATGCCTAACTTGCTTAACACCAGCAGCTTTAAGTTTCCAAAAAAATCTTCTGCGTTAATTAACTTTAAGAATGTCTTATGTAAGAAAATGGAGTATGAGTATTTCAAGTTTTTTAAAATCAGATAGAAAATATAATTTGGACAAGCAGGAATGGTTAACCTTAAAACAGCTTAGAAACAATAATGATAAGTGTGTATCTTTACAAGCTGATAAGGGAGGCAGTTGGGTTATTATGTCTAAGTTAGCATATCACAAAATGGTATATGATCAGTTATCCAAGGAGGATGAATATGAGAAACTGACTCATAACCCCCCTAACACAATTTATATATATACCATTTCCTAAGGATCCCACTTTCTATGCCCTACCTAAAATTTACAAAAAAAAAACTTAACTGAACCTCCGGGAAGACCTATTGTTTCTAGTTGTGGCCCTTTTCTTGAACATATGAGAATTTTTTTGGATAGTCATTTGAAAAAACTTTTATCTAAAATTCCCTCACATATTAAAAATACAAATGAGTTGTATAGAATGGTAAAAGATATGAGGTGGGAAGATAATTTTTATTGGGCCACATTAAGTCTTTGTTCACTAATATTTAGATTAGGTGGGGCTTAGCGCTAGTAAGGAAGCTGTTGGGTGAAGGACCACATACTACTATTTTGGTAAAGCTACTGGAGTTTGCGTTGACACGTAACTGTTTTATTTTCAACAATGAGATTTGCTTACAAAGGGAAGGTACAGCCATGGGGCGAACTTTTCCCTTTCATATGCTATAATCTTCATATCCCATTTTGAAAATGTTTGTATGTACTCTATGGATTTTGTTGTTAGATCTGTTGTTAAATATCAAAATTGCATTGATGATCTGGTTTTTATTTGCAAGGATGACACGAGAGCTTGAAGGGTTTATAAGAATGCTGAATAATAACCCTTTTGGGTTAGAATTCACTTTTGCTGTGAGTAGACATGTCATTCAGTTTTTGGATATTGAATTGTATGTGGATAGTGACAGTAAGCTGCAATTTAAACCCTTCTGAAAGAACACGTCAGTCAACAATTTTTTACATGCTAGTAGTTCTCATCCTCCACATTTATTAGAATCCTTGCCCTATAGGGAATTTAAGTGATTTTTTGGACATACCTTGGAAAGTCACCTGCTGGAACAGGAATTTATGCAAGTGAAGGTGAGGTTATTACAGAGAGGCTATTTGGAAGCCTCCATTGAGAAAGCTAAAAATAGAGTAAAATATGGCCATAGTGGTTCTTCCACTATAGTTGAGAGTGATATTCATAGGCCATATAGAGATGAAAGGAAGAATTGTGGGATAAGAATATTCTTGGTTACTAAATTCTACCCTTTTTCATCTGCTATGCAGAATTTAGTAGATAGTTTATGGCCTACTGTATGTTGTGATGATGAGTCGAGATGTTTATTTCCCAAGAAAGTCATGTTTTCTTATGGTAGATATAGTAATTTTAAGGAAATTCTCAATTTTAAGTGGAAAAGGGTAATAAGAAAGCAAGTAGAAATGTATACATGTGGTAAATGTAAGGTGTGTATGAGAGTGAGAAATATTTCTGGCTCCAGAGATAATGGTAAAAGGTATATGACTAGTTATAGGTTTGACTGCCTCTCTTGTGAAGTGGTTTACATAGTAGGCTGTGGATGCTCTCCCTCAAATGGTACATTGCTCAGACTAAGATAATGGTTAATGTTCACATTCTAGAACATTTGGGTGATGTTAGAAATAAGCAGATGGACAGCCCTATTGCAGATCATTTTTATAAGGTACACAGGGAACATGATGAAAGTTTGTTTTTTAGTGTATTAGTAAAACCACAATTGGTGGGTCGGAGCAATTTTGCACAGAAGGCAATAGAGTTGGAAAGTAGATTTATATTAAATTATAGGACACTTACAACTAGAGGTTTAAATTTGTATATTAATTGGAATGTTTAACTCATTTGTATGCTTAGTTTTACTTTGTTCACTTGGATGATTATGGGATGTAGCTCTTTAAGGGCTTAATTATTTATCTATTAATTGTATCAATTGAGAATTTGTATAAAAGATTGCCTGGTGTGTGAAAAGTTATTCCTCTGAAGGCATTGAGCTGAGATACCAGAACGCCATTAAAAATATTTGCAGTACTTGATGTTTGCTTTTTTTGTTTTTTATGTGTTGCTTTTTCTGTTGGTTTTGAGATGTGAATATAAACACTTAAGATTTATAATATGAAATGATGTGCAGTCTAATTGGATGATACTGATATTGACGTGGACACATATTTTAGTCTTCTCTAGTGTTTTAGCATCTGCCTAAGTAAAGGTGAATTATTTAAAAAAGTATTATTTAGTAACGTTATTTGATTTTTTCTTTGTTATGATTTCTTGTTATTTTCACTAAAATTATTTCATTGTTTGACTAAAAATTACCATGCAACGTTCCTATGAAAACAGTTTAAGTTGAGCTGCTCTCTGTGATATACTCTGACTAAGTGGACTAAAGTACATCATGGTTCTCTTTTATTTTAGGGTCCACAAAATGCTTAAAGTGCCCTGATTCTCAATGGCCAAACAGTAACCAAGATAAGTGCCTCACAAGAACTGTGGAATTCCTCGCCTATGAAGAACCCGTTAGTATAGCTCTGAGCACATGCACTGGAGTTTGCTGTTTGTTATCTTTAATAACACTTATCATTTTTGTTAAATACTTCAACAGTCCAATTGTGAGAGCAAACAACAATGTTTTAAGTCTTATCCTGCTCACAGCACTGACGTTATCTTTCTTATGTACTTTTCTATTCATTGGACGTCCAACAGTTCAACTATGCCTTGTGCGCCAGGCTGCATTTGGAATAGTATTTGTAGTATGTGTCTCCAGTGTGCTTGCAAAGACTATAACTGTTGTAATAGCTTTCAGTGCTACAAAACCTCACACTGCAATGTCAACGTGGGTGGGCCCTAAAGTACCCAACATTTTAGGTGTTTGTAGCACCTCTGTTCAGGTTTTTATCTGTATATCTTGGCTACTTACTTCCCCACCATTCCCAGTAGCTAACACAAAGACTTATCCTGGCAAGATAATTCTTGAGTGCAATGAAAATAATCCTGTATTCTTCTGGGTAATGCTAGGTTACATGGGATTGCTAGCTGTTTTAAGTTTTGTATTGGCATTTGTAGCAAGAAAGCTACCTGACAGCTTCAATGAGGCCAAATTTATAACCTTCAGCATGCTGGCTTTTGTGTCTGTCTGGTTGTCCTTCATTCCTGCCTACCTGAGCACACAAGGAAAATTTGCTGTTGTTGTTGAGATATTTGCAGTTATATTTTCCAGTGGAAGTCTGTTGTTCTGTATATTTTCCCCTAAAGTTTACATCATTATATTCAAACCGTTCATGAACACCAGGGAATATTTAATACGAAAATGAGTTTTTGATGACAGCATAAACAAGTACTAGGCTAGTACAGTTGTACTCTATTTGTTTATATAATATTACCATAATGGACTTATAGTGTTTTATTAACAAACAACACTATCCAAAACTATCTAAAACTGTAATAGAAATTATTATGAGATAAAAAAAATGAAATGAGATCCAGATGTTTATTTCTTTTAGTTAACACTTTAAGAATTGCTTATTGCAAATCTATAGCATGTTTTAGCCCTGTTATCATTATATGTGCTATCTACCTATCTCTCTCTCTCTCTATATATATATATATATATATATATGTCTGTCTCTTTATGTATTTGTGTATATATACATAAATATATATATATATATATATATATATATATATATATATATATATATATATATATATATATATAGATATTATATGGGCTACTGTTGCCGAAGGAGGAGAAGAGAGGGAAGGCATGCCCAAAGGCTGGTAAAGGCTAGGACTATGGTAGTGAGGGTCAGAACTTTGAATGTTGGCAGTATGACTGGTATAGGGAGAGAGCTAGCTGATATGATGGACAGAAGGAAGGCTGGTATATTGTGTGTGCAAGAGACCATATGGAAGGGGAGCAAGGCTAGGTGTAACGGAGGTGGGTTCAAACTGTTTTATCATGGTATGGATGAGAGGAGAAATGGGGTAGGGGTTATCCCAAAGGAACAGTATGCCATGAGTGTTTTGGAGGTGAAAAGAGTGTCAGATAGATTGATGTCTATGAAGCTGGAAATTGATGATGTAATGATGAATGTTGTTAGTGCATATGCTTCACAAGTTGGGTGTGCGATGGATGAGAAAGAAAAATTTTGGAGTGAGGTGGATGAAGTGGTGATGACTGTACCCAAGGGTGAAAGAGTGGTGATTAGAGCAGATTTTAATGGGCATGTTGGTGAAAGGAACAGAGGGGATGAGGAAGTGATGGGTAGGTATGGTGTTACGCAAAGGAATGCAAAAGGTCAGATGCTTGTGGATTTTGAGAAAAGGATGGACATGGCTGTGGTGAATACGTATTTTAACAAGAGGGAGGAGCATAGGGTGACATACAAGAGTGGAGGGAGATGCACACAGGTGGATTATATCGTATGTAAAAGGGCCAGTCTGAAGGAGATTGGAGACTGTAAAGTGGTGGCAGGGGAAAGTGTAGTTAGGCAGCATAGAATGGTGGTTTGTAGGATGACATTGGTGATCAAGAAGAGAAGGAGGAGCGTGACAGCAGCACCAAGGATCAAATGGATGGAATTGAAAAAGATTAATTGTGAGGTGGGGTTCAGGAAAAAGTTAAGACAGGCACTGGGTGGCAGTGAAGAGTTACCGAATAGCTGGGTAACTACAGCAGAGCTAGTAAGGGAGATGGCTAGAAAGGTGCTTGGTGTGACATCTGGAAAGAGGAAGGAGGACAAGGAGACCTGGTGGTGGAATGAAGAAGTACAGGAGAATATACAGAGAAAGAGGTTGGCAAAGAAGAAATGGGATTGTCAGAGAGATGAAGAAAGTAGACAGGAGTATAAGGAGATGAGGTGCATGGCAAAGAGAGAGGTGGCGAAGGCTAAGGATAAGGCATATGAAGAGTTGTATGAAAGGATGGACACTAAGGAGGGAGGAAAATGACCTGTACTGATTGGATAGACAGAGGGACCGAGCTAGTAAAGATGTGCAGCAGGTAAGGGTGATAAAGGATAATGAGGGAAATGTACTCACAAGCGAGGAGAGTGTGTTGAGCAGATGGAAAGAGTACTTTGAGGGGTTGATGAATGAAGAGAATGAGAGGGAGAGAAGGTTGGATGATGTGCGGATAGTGAATCATGAAGTATAGTGGATTAGCAAGGAGGAAGTAAGGATAGCTATGAAGAGGATGAAGAATGGAAAGGCTGTTGCTCCAGATGACATACCTGTGGAAGCATGGAGGTGTTTAGGTGAAATGGCAGTGGAGCTTTTAACTAGATTGTTTAATGAAATCTTGGAAACTGAGAGGATGCCTGAGGAATGGAGAAAAAGTGTTTTGGTACCGAATTTTAACAATAAGGGTGATGTACAGAGCTGTAGTAACTGCAGAGGGATTAAATTCAGTTACAGCATGAAGTTATGGGAAAAATTAGTGGAAGCTAGGTTAAGAAGGGAGGTGATGATTAGTGATCAGCAGTATGGTTTCATGCCAGGAAAGAGCACTACAGATGCGATTTTTGCTCTGAGAGTGTTGATGGAGAAGTACAAAGAAGGTCAGGAGTTGCATTGTGTCTTTGTAGACTTAGAGAAAGCATATGACAGGGTGCCTAGAGAGGAGTTGTGGTATTGTATGAGGAAGTCGGGAGTGTCAGAGAGGTATGTAAGAGTGGTGCAGGATATGTACAAGGGTAGTGTGACAGCAGTGATGTCTGTGGTGGGAGTGACAGATGCATTTAAGGTGGAGGTGGGATTACATCAAGGATCAGCTCTGAGTCCTTTCTTATTTGCAGTGGTGATGGACAGGTTGACAGATGAGATCAGACAGGATTCCCTGTGGACTATGATGTTTGCAGATGACATTGTGATCTGTAGTGAGAGTAGGGAACAGGTGGAGGAGACCCTGGATAGGTGGAGATATGCTCTAGAGAGAAGAGAAAGGAAGGTTAGCAGGACTAAGATAGAATATATGTGTGTGTGAATGAGAGGGAGGATAGAGGAATGGTGAGGATGCAGGGAGTAGAGGTGGCGAAGGTGGATGAGTTTTAATACTTGGGATCAGCAGTTCAGAGTAATGGTGAGCATGGAAGAGAGGTGAAGAAGAGAGTACAGGCAGGATGGTGTGGGTGGAGAAGAGTGTCAGGAGTGATTTGTGACAGACGAGTACCAGTAAGAGTGAAAGGGAAGGTCTACAATAGGGTAGTGAGACCAGCTATGTTATATGGGTTGGAGTCAGTGGCACTAACAAAAAGGCAGGAGTCAGACCTGGACGTGGCAGAGCTAAAGATGTTAAGATTTGCACTGGGCGTGATGAAGGTGGACAGGATTAGGAATAAGTATATTAGAAGGTCAGCCCAGGTTGGAAGATTTGGAGACAAAGCCAGAGAGGCAAGATTACGTTGGTTTGGACATGTGCTGAGGAGGGATGCAGAGTATATTGGGAAAAAGATGCTAAGGATGAAGCTGCCAGGTAACAGGAAAAGAGGGAGGCCTAAGATAAGGTTTATGGATGTGGTGAGATATATATACATACATTACCATTGTGGCTCCACCTGGTCCACAGAGTGCCAGTTACATCAACAGGAAGGGTTTCCTGTTTCAATTGCCAAGTGGCTTACAATGCCCAGGGTATCACCTGTAATTTTTCTGTGCACCATACAGGCAGTTCTTATTTTTCTCATTTTTGGCAAACATCTGCTGGCTGACATCTCACAAGGTCATCTATGGGGTAAGTGCACATCTAAGTAGGGACAGAGTATTGCATATATGGTCACCATACAGTAGACAGTAGGACAAAACAATTTTCTAAGCTTGCAAGAGTAACATTTAAAAGATTGAGAGGTGTGCTGCTGTTTGTTACAGATGTTAGATCTGAACTGAAACAGTGGCCGGTGACCCCCATTCACAAACCCCAGACAATAGCAGAAATGGCATACAATACTATACATGCAGACATGGAATGTGGTGGAACCTGTTTTCAATCAACTTTAATGATACTATCACTGCCTTATTGCATCAATGAGACATTGCAGTATTTACCACAGGCATGCAAACTGATATCTAATAAACAACAATTTGTTTTCTCAGAAAAAAACATAGTTAAAAGCCATTCCACTTTTAAACTCCCTTGCATCATTCTTTGATTTATTTTTAAAAATTTTCTGAAGCTGACCTGAGATTCCTGTATGTCTTTGAAGGTAATCAAAAACAGTTTTATAACTTGAAGCATGATGAAATTGAATTGCTACACAAATTAAGTAGCAGCAGAGAATATGGGCTCATGAACCCATATAAAAGGGGTGGTGTAGTTGTTATTATCTGTTTAGATTACAGTGCCAAGAGTCTTGATTTAGTATATGATGAAATTGTTTCTAGCTTTTCTTTTAATGAAATGAATATAGCTCACCCAGGTTTAAATTTGTCCTTAAATGAATTACTCAGTGAGTGTTTACTTGAAAGAAAATCTGTTTGATTATTTAACAGTGCACCACCCCATGACAGCTAAATTCGTTGTTATTACAAAAGTTCACAAAAATGAGATAGAACCTCCCTATAGGCCCATTATATATGGAACTGGCTCAATGACTGAGCCTTTAGGAATTTATATAAACAAGAATCTGAAAGCAATTTTAACATTATTTCCACACACCTTGAAAGATTCATGGGGCTTTTTAGAAAAAGTCTGTGAGGGGAATTCAATAGAGCCTACAGGGAGCAATTTGCCATGTAGGTATAGTGGCATGGCCCCAACACAGAACATGGTCACCGAGCAATCCAATAAATAGGGCGGATAGGCATGCACAAGCGTGCATACACAGAAGTGTCCATGAAATGCAAATCACCTCATAAGCTGGTAAAATCCATGCACATGAAGTTGATTTGTGATCGAATAAGCAGAAAGATATCCGTGTAGGTGCTGTGTTTTTAGAAATATACGCGAACAGAAACCATGTACCAAAATGTAAAATGTAAACAGGTGCTGTAAAAGCCCCAAAAAAGGGTGGATATTGCACTGTAGGCATGCAAATGGCCAAAACTATGGCCAGTGAGTTCAAAATGAAATGCAAATCAATAAAAAAAAATATTTTTAATACATATATTACATTTGTGCAGCACACAGTGAAGCACAAACATGCCGTTATGCAAAACAAAATATTAAAAAGTGTAGAAAATGAAAATTAGACAGTTACAAACATATTGCATTATAGTGTCCAGCATGCAGAGTCTTACAATGGCAGGTTTCAGTGGTTGCTACCTAAGCAATCCATGGAGTAGTGAAGTTTCCAGGGTATACTGAATTAGCTGTATGTAAATGAGCTGGGGTAACTGAATACCAAAAAGGGCCACTATGTCCGCAGATACAACCCATGGTAGGGATAGAACCATGTAAGTAGTAGTAAAACAGGTAGGTGACATCAAAAGGGGGTATGTCAGACTACATTTAAGAGGATTGGAGCTCAGCAGCACCTGTTTGCGTTCAGCTAAGCACAGCTAAGCAGGGGATGTGTCTGATGTTGCTGAGCTGTGTTTAGCCCCCACGACATGTGTTTTAGCTGGTTTAAGAAAAGCTGAGCATGCCTGTGCTTGGAGGAATGTCAAAACTGCTGAGCACTGTTTATACTAGTGTCATCACAGTGCTTAGCAGTAAAAGAATTTGAAAAAAAAGAAAGAAAATGGAAATAGCCTGGGAAAGCCAATCAGGTAGAAATGACTGATGTGCCCTGTTCAACAGAGACTGGCCCATTCAAACTCCCAATGATATACCTGTCAGGTGGAATGCAGCATAATGAGCCAATCACACAGGCTGCATCTGCAGCACACCACTATAAAGTATGCATACACCCTGCAATCTGATTTTCCCACATACGCTGCACCATTGGAGTACACACTTGGGAATTTTAACTTACAGAATGATAGGGGCTGCAGCTGGTCTGTTACATCTGTATGTGCTAGAGGCTGAGGTTAGTGATGATGCTGATGCTGACAATAGGCCTAGACTGAGAAGGAGAAGAGTGCTCAGGCCCAGAGTAATCTTCCAAGGGCTACATGAGCTGAAGATTGTAGAGCACTACTGGGTGTACAGGGACATACTGCAAGAACTCACTGAGCTCTGCCTCCCTCAACTTAGATCCAGAGCCAACAGAGGTGAACCTATCCCAGTAGAAACAAAGATATGTGTATCTCTTAGAATAGTAATTACAGGTACTTTTCAAAGACCAACTAGGGACATACTGAGAGTCTCACAGTCATCAGCATACAGGGTACTCCACCAATTCCTGGATGCCATGCAAGCATATGCCAGTGAGTGCATTTACTTACCCCACACCCCTGAGGAGGGTCAGCAATATGTGTCTCTTCCACCATGTAGCACACAACCCCAAGGTACTGGGTTCCATAGACTTCACTCATCTGTACATCAAGACACCACCCAGTGAGGAGGGTAAAATCTACATCAACCTCAAGGGGTATCACTCCATCAAATGCCAGGTCATGTACCATGCCCAGGGACTTCTCATGAATGTGTGTGCCGGCAGCCCTGACATATATCATGACTACCACATCTGGCATGCCTCACAGCTCTACCAGACGTTTGCCAGGGGGACATCACATACAGCCATCTACTAGGGGATTCTGATTATGCACTGGAACTGTGGATGATGACACCCATCAGAAGTGCACACACACCTAGTGAAGAATGCCATAATGAGGCACACGCACAAACTAGGAACATCATACAGTGTGTGGTTGAGCTGCTCAAATCATGGTTCCTCTGCCTCAGTATATCTGGTGGCACCCTACAGTACTCTCCAGCTACATGTGCACACATGTTCAAAGTATGTGCCATGCTACACAATATGATCCTGCAGAAGCAGCTGCAGCAGGAACATCACAGAGAAGGGACACACAGTCCGCCACCAGTGCCAAGGTCTCCACAGCCACAGGAGAACTCAGAGGAGGAACCCCCTGAGCCTGTCCCTGTAAGCAGACATAGGCATGACCAATATGCCCTAGCTTTGGCAAAGAGGCAACTCATAGCACATGCACTGATATCCTAGGGACCTAGGGACTGATACCTCACATCATTCCCTGCATATTGTATGCATCTAACAGAGTCAGCCCTGAAGCACCATTATATCTACTGCTGCAGGAACAAGGTAATTCACTATTTGTTACAACAAATGTATGGTGTACAGCACTGTGGCAGCATAGGTATGGACCTGCCGCATGTATGCAAGGGAACAGAGTGGGCTACCGGGATAGCTGCAGACAACTGACAGCAATGTGGGAGAACAGGAACTCTCTGTCCAATACTGGCCAACCCATAATATGCAGTATGCCCCAAGCCAGAAAAACCCAATGCACTATGTGAGGGAATTACTAACAGCGGGGCCATAGGACAGATGCTTAACTGTCAGTGCTATAGTACCCTAACCCCAACACACGCATGTTCCCATACAACTGCAGTAACATTATGTCTGTAAGGTAATAGCAGCAGATCACGCAATCCCAGTGCTGTCCCAATCAACCTGGTGACATCTTCCATTTCCACAATATGCAGGGAATGATGTGCTATGTATATCTGTTGGTGATAGTGTCAGGAATTAAACTGCACTGTCTGGTGGCTGTCATGGCTTAGTGGGCTAATTGCATTACCATGGTTGATGGTGCTCATGGTTCGATATTGGCTGTACCTACTATTATGCATGTGAGCTACACCTATGATAAGAGTTCTACAAACTCTCCATATGTCACTATTTGTCACTGCAAGAAAGTTGGACAAAGCAAGAGACAATGGAGGGACAGGAGTCCACAGATATGGACAGTACACAGCTCTGAGTAACCTAGACAGTGGCTATTAGAACAGCAGGTTGTAACAACTCAGAGTAGCACCAGGATGTAAAGGCCATCACATAACTGTGTCAGTACTTACAACAAGTCAATGGATACCATCATACCCCTCAAATCTACAGAGTGTCAGGGAATGTTCTCATTCTTGCCTCATATTTATGGTCTGTTTTTCATAACATTGCATTTGCCTGGCAAACTAGTGGCAAATCAATAAAGGTTGATGTGAGAAAATACTGACAGACAGTTATGATACAGACTTCAAACCCATCAGAAAATGTATGCTAATACAAAACTGTTCTACCAACTGTCTACATTTGTAAGAGCAATATTTAAAACATGTTCCTATGTTTGGGCCTATGTCCCAATGTTAAATATGGCTCTGTCCAGATGTCTAGCTCTAAGAGGTAAAGAGATATAGGCAACATGTAGCCTTATAATAACAGTACAATACAAACTGTCAGAGGAGCAGAGCAGGCATATGAGGCACAATGGAGATCCTGCAAAGCAGGTACAGTCAGAGGTGTGAAGTCGGTAACCCTGTGTTTGGGGTTACATCACATACCCCAGTGACAGCATACCTACAACTACATAGAGAAACAACTGTGGACAAAGCCAGGAACTGAAGCAGGGCAGGACAAAGGCCCACATATAAGGAGAAGGAGGATCTACTGGCCAGACAAATGTAGAAAGGGAAAAATAGAACAGTTCATGCAGTAGCTTGGATTTCCTGCAGTGTATGCAGTCAGTAAGTCAAATGTCTGTCCGCGGTTCCTCACGTCAATCTATAATGATCTGCCATTGATGAACTGGGAAATCACAGTGCTATGTAAAATGTACCAGCCATATCATGCAAACTTCTGTGCAGTGTAATACACTCTGTGCACACCCTAGATATG